>NC_080791.1:34315137-34618470 GCF_028018385.1 Neofelis nebulosa | reverse complement strand
GCACTCTTTTTCCTGAAGATTGTGTATCCCGGGCAGTTGTCTTAACTTGGGCTTCAATAAAACTCTTTTCCTTTCTCTAAAAAAAAAAAAAAAAAAGTTAATTTAATCTGACATGAATTCTGAACTGGGAGAAATTAAGTATTTGGTAAAATGATGTAAAACTTATTAAAGGAAAAAATGCTTTTTTTATTTGTTTTAAATATTTACTCTGATAAAAACACAATTGGTAAACAAAATAGCATACTTAACTGTTTTATATTAATGTTTTCATCCTACCAATTGTTCTAGTTTTCATTTGTCACAAAACACAAGAAAGAGTTTTATTTATGTGATGGGAAAATAAAATAAACATTAACAATTCTTATTCATTTTTAGAATAATGTTTTTAATGCAGTATAGACTTTACAATAACGTATATTTCTCATCCCACAGTTTCTTATGACATTTGGTTGGGAGAGACTTAGGTATTTCTGACAAAGCATTTCTCATGAAGTAGTCAAGGTGTTGGCTGTGACCGAGGATTGCTTGGAGATGATCATTTCCAAGATAGCTCACTGTCAGCAAGTGACTTCAGGTCTTTTTTTTTTAAGTTTTTATTTTAATTCCAGTTAGTTAACATACAGTGTTGTATTAGTTTCAGGTGTACAATAAATATAGTGATTCTACACTTCCATACATCACCCTGTGCCCATCGCGACAAGTGCACTTCTTTTATTTCTTTATTATTATTATTATTATTACAGCAAATGTACTCTTTAATCCCTATCACCTATTTAACCCATCCCCCCATCTGCCTCCCCTCTGGCACCCCCTCTGGCACCCATCAGTTTGCTGTTTATGAGTCTGTTTCTTGATTTGTCTCTCTCTCTCTCTCTCTCTCTCTCTCTCTCTCTCTCTCTCTATCTCTCTTTTAATATTTATTTGCTTTTTAGAGAGAGAGGGTGTAAGAGAGCGGGGGAGAGGCAGAAAGAAAGGGATACACAGAATCTGAATAGGGCTTCAGGCTCTGAGCTGTCAGCACAGAGCACAACGTGGGGCTCGAACTCACAAACCGTGAGATCATGACCTGAGCTGAAGTCTGATGCTTAACCAACTGAGCCACCCAGGCACCCCTGTCTCTCTCTCTCTCTCTCTCTCTCTCTCTCTCTCTCTCTCTCTTTTATATTTCCTTTGCCTTTGCTTGTTTGGTTTATTAAATTTCATATAAGAGTGAAATCATATGGTATTTGTCTTTCTCTGACTGACTTATTTCACTTAGCATTATACTCTATGTCATTAAGAATGGCAAGATTTCACTCTTTTTTTATGCCTGAATACACACAATGGACTATTATTCTTTATTAATTCATTATCTTCTTTATTCATTCATCAATCATTGGACACTTGGGCTGCTTCCATTATCTTGGCTATTGTAAATAATGCTGCTATAAACATAAGGGTTCATGTATTCTTTTGAAATGGTGTTCTTGTATTCTTTGTGTAAATGTCCAGTGGTGCATTTGCTGGATCATAAGATAGTTGTATTTTTAACTTTTTGAGCAACATCCATACTGTTTTCCACAGTGGCTGCACCAAGACTTCAAGTCTTTATAGACTTTTGGTGGAGGCCTCATAGACTTTTCCTTAGGCTTGCTTTAGTGTTATAATGGTATAGCAGCAGTTTTTCCCACAGGGAGTGATAAGAGAGAAAGACTCAATATCTTTTATGGTTTACCCTTGGAAGTCACACGCAATAACTTCTACCATATTCTGTTGTTAGAAGCAAGTCAGTGAGTAACAGCTCACACAAATGGAGTAGAGTTAAGCTCCATTGAACATAGGTGTATCAAGGACTCTGTGGTCAGATCCTAGAACTATCACAAATATATATTACTTACCATGTTTGGTTCATCTTCCAGGGGTTATACACGAAAATGTATTTAATTCTCATTCCAACTTCATGATGTGGGCATTATTATTAGTCCCTTTACACATAAGAATCCTGAGGTACTGAGAACCTAAGTGTATTTCCCAAGGTCACAAAGCTATGTGGCTGTGTCACATTTCAAACTCGGGTAAATTGGTTCTAGAATGTGTGCCTTTAAACACTTCCCTGTGCTGCCTGTATAATTGTGTTTGGCATTATCAGTGGGGGCTTGTTTACGCAAACAGTAATTTTACTTTTTAAAGTGAAAATCACAATCCACTGATTTGTCAAGTTACTTAGAAATTTTTCCATTAAAAACTTATAGAAAGAGAACTAATGCAAACTTCCCTTTTAAAACCAGAGAAATACTATTTTTTACTTAGTTATATTTCACCTAAATTAAATATGATTTCAATCCTTTCTTTCCTTTCATTCAGATATATTTTGTTACATAACACAGAAACTATGTTGAAAAACACACAATCTTAAAAAGTAATCTATATCACATGACTTACATCAAAGGAAGTACTGACCTCATTTAAATAAAAAAAAACCATTTATTCCATTTCAATGTGACTATAGAAAAAGTTCCTTTAAGCCCTTTATATATATATATATATATATATATATATATATATATATACACACACACATATATATACATATATATGTATATATATGTATATATAATGAATATATTCAAAATGTTCAATATCATATATATATCACATTCAATAATACAAATATTTATTTGTCAACGTAAACCAGTTAAAATTCAAATTAACGTCAGCAGGAATATATCCCAGTGTAAACTTATCACTGACTATATTCTTAGTATTGATTATTTAAGGGGAAGAAATTTAAAACATTTGAAGAAGATATCCCTTATAAAGTTTCCATTTGAAATAAAATTAGGGAATTTATATTGCGAGAGTAAAGTATATGTTAGATTTCTAAAAGAGACGTTGAAAGCATGTCTAAAAAATTTATATCTACACAACATAGATGGAAGTGACTGTTCCATGAAGATATCCTTACCTTTACAGCTAAAACTATTGTGGAAAGACAAATGGCCCCAGAAGCAAGGGGTAGTCAAATCTGTGAATCCTGGAGTTTTGGGGTGATCCTAGACTGACTTAGGGGGAAAGCCTCAATCAGAAGGCGCTTCTTCACTGATTGTTGTTTGGCGCTTGGAAAGGCTATCACCTATGTGATTTTTTATTCACAAAACACATTCATGTGAGTTAAAGTCTAAAAAAAAAAGGAAACACTATTAATTTTCTTTACCACTTTGTAGATGAGTCTCAATACAAAATGCCAGTTCACTTAAACAAAATGTTGAATATCACTGAACACTAGAACAGATTCTCTACTGTATCCCAAGTGGAGGAATCAGCTTTATTTGTACAGAACCATTTTTCTTAGGTTTCACTTTCAAAGAAAATTATTGATTTCTAGCTTTTCCTGGTATTGGTCTCTCTCTCCTGCCTCATAGTGAAGCAAAAGTAGATCTAGACAAGAAAAGAATTTTTGCTCTTTCCTAGCAAAGATGTCACATATCTGTGCGATAGAAATAAATTGTTCCCAAACTTCTCTATCATTTTTGGTTTGAAATTCTATTTTGATGTGTTTTTTTTTTTTTAGGAAACTTAAGATAATTGAGAAGTTTCATTTGTTTTTTTCTCTGTATTATTTTATTCACTATAATTTATAAACACAATTGAATTTGAAAAATAAACATGCTTTATTAAAATCTAACTCTACTTATGCTTTATGATGTTTTGAATAGTCAGTTCAACTTCAAAGCATACAAGGCATATAAATATTTATCATTTTTTATTGTTTTTTTCATTGAGTTGTATAACAAATACTTTGCTTCTTGGAAATTTTTGGGAAAGAGAAACATACTATCTTTAAGAATGATTCTCTGTAACTGTGTTGACAACTAGCTACATATAGTTATTTATATTTACATTTAAACTAACTGAAATAAAATAAAACAAAATAAAAGTAATTCTTTGGTAATATTGACCATAGTTCCACTTCTCAATAGACTGTGTGGTTACTGGCTGCCATATTGTACAATGTGGATAATGATTATTTCCATCGTCACAGACAGCAAGCTATTTTATCTATTTATATCTGAAATCTTAATAATTTAGAAACAGTAATTGTAGCTTCCATATGCATTATTTTACTTATTTTGCACTATTTTTTTCTTTTAAGAGAAATGCGCTTTAGCACATTCCTAGTTTGAATTTATGATATCATGGTAACAAAAATTAATCTTAGAAACTCATGTAAGTTTTTTTTCTCACTTGTCTGAAATGTTTGTTAAAATTCTTGAATATTGAATTACTTATGTCTTTTTAACAGAAGAGAGAATTGTGAATTTAGCAGGTGTTGAATTAGGAAGATATAATTTGTTTTGTTTCATTTCTTAATTCAGTAGCTTAATTCCTGTGGAATCTGTCTCAAATAATACAAGTGGGCAAAGACCCTAAGATTCTGTCTTGTTTGTACACATTTTTAGAGACAGCAAACTTTAAATGCCTACCACATGGTAAATGTTCAATTAATAATTAATATCTGTTGAATTAATTAATATCAGTATTATGTAGATAAAAGTAACTGTGATTTACTTTTTTTTATGATCTCATAATAGTGAAGTAACAATCCTCATCTAAAGATTAGTATGTAAATAAAAATACTATATGTAATTCATTTGAATATGTATATTGTGTATGTATGACTATTCTAATGCCACTTCACTACTTTATATCTGTGATACCTGAAAAAAAATTATGTATTTCTCTCACTTCATTTGCCATACCAGTAAATGGAGAAAATACCATCTCCCAATTAACATAAGGAAATGCTTTCAAAACACTTAGCTCAGTACTAGCAATGCTCAAAAATTAATATGTTTCATTAGTAGTATTTATTACCAATAGTGATACTAATAATTCTCACAATTACTTACAAATAAATCATAGTGCCTCATAATATTATAAATACTTTAAAATATAAAAGTACAAATTATGCAAACATCTAGGGTTTTATATTTTTTTCTTAAGACATAAACTTTGTTGTAATATACATCTGTGATTTATGTATAAGTCTTAGTAAAAATCATTAAGACTATAGCATCATGAAATACTATTCCCTCTCATGGACTCTATAGAAAAGTCAAATTAGTGCCAGCCAAAAACTCAACAAACATCTTTCATTTCATGCTTTTTACTCTTTTTGTCTGTCTTTCTTTTTAAATATCTCAACTCCCTAAATTAGTCTTTTCTCTTTTGTATGCTTAAAACACTATGTACTTTACTGAGACTTTGTATTATAATTTATATGTGTTCATATCTAATCATTCTATGAGTACAGGGCTTAGCACAGTACTTGCTGATAACATATGGCTAATGAATACTTTTTGAAGGGTTAAATGCACTAATGAGGATATTTTGATAGTTAATTATTGCTCCACAGCAAACCATCCCCAAACTAAGTTGCTTAAGGCAACAACCATTTATTATTGTTCATAAGTTTACAGGTCAACAGGATTCCTCATGGAACTCTGGGCATCTGTGTTGGTAAGTAGATTTGCTGCTCTTGGCTGGACTGACATAATTTAGATCTTGACTGGACCAACTAAGCTTACTGTGCTTTGGCCATATGTTCGCTCATTACCCAACAGGTTAGCATGTGTTTGCACACATGATGGCTGAGCAGGGTGTGAAAAAAACAAATACACGTGAAAAGCCTCCTGAGGCTTAGGCTCAGAGCAAGCACAATATCATTCTACATTCTATTTGACATGCCCCCCCCCAAAAAAAAAAAAAATTCACAAGGCCTATCCTCCTACTTGGAGATGAAGTAAAGTCATATTAAAAGATCATAAATATAGAAAGTAGAATAATTGAAGCAATTTTTGCAAATAAACTACCACAGATTGATTCACTCCACCCTGCTCTTGCTCTAGGAAGCTGACGTTATGAATTCCATCAAAGGAATTCTTGACATCACTGGATTTCTTGTGAGACAACTGAGAAAAGTGGGGAAAAAGAAGTGTGAATTTGTGGGTATCTATTCTTCAACTTCCTTCTTTACTGAGCTGCTGCACATTGTTTTTTGTTTTGTTTTTGGTTGTTTTTTTGTTTTTTTTTTTGTTTTTTTTTTTCCCCTTTACTAAGAAGCACTGATTCTTTGCTGCTCACTTAAAGCTGGATCTGTTCTCTCTGGGTTTTGATAATTGCTTTCTCCCCTTGCCCTTTAAGCCTTTGAGTGTAAATGGCTTGCTAACTGCTAACTTTTACCAGCCCTTGGATCCTTTCTCATTCTTGCTTGTTTCTCTTAAAACAAAATGAAGCAACCACTGCTCACACCTTCTTAAGTGTTCCATGATTTAACTTTCCTTGGTTATCTCATTGTGTATGCTATTTGTTTCATGTTGAATCTTGACACAAACAGGTACAATTGTTTATTTTATTTCAAAGAAAATATTTATTATATTCAGTTGCAATATCTTTAAGAAATTAATATATAGTAAAAAATTCAATATGTCCAGACTTTTAGCAGCTTATTTAGATTTTACAAGTCTTGAACTCACAAAAGGACATAACAAAACACATTTATGTATTGAAAAAAGCAAATATTTAACAATTAAATGATCAATGAATACCTAAACTTACAGCTTACCAATTTGAATTTTGGCCAGTATTTCCATCTTTCCAGAAGTAATTTAAAATAATTTAATTGTGTAAATTTAAAGTTCAGCTCCGGAGGGGCATAGGAAGACGCTGGGCTCACCGCGCGTCCTGCTGATCATTTAGATTCCACCTACAACTGCCTAACTAACCCAGAAAACCACCAGAAGACTAGCAGAACGGAGTATCTGGAGCCAAGCGCAGACAAGAGGCCCACGGAAGAGGGTAGGAAGGGTGGAGAGGAGGTGCGTGCTGCCCGGACTGGCAGGAGGGAGCCGGGGCGGAGGGGCGGCCCGCCGGCCAAGCAGAGCCGCTGAGTCTGGCTTGCAAAAGTGGAGGGGCCAGACGGAGTGTGTTCTGACAGCAAGCGGGACTTAGCATCTGGGAGGTCATAAGTTAACAGCTCTGCTCGGAAAGCGGGAAGGCAGGAGGACAAAGGGAGGGAGAGTTGCAGAGCCCCAGGACAACAGAGCTCAGTTTGGCGGGGAACAAAGGCGCTCACCAGCGCCATTTCCCTTGCCCATCCCCCAGCCAAAATCCCAAAGGGAAGCAGTTCCTGCCAGGGAACTTGCTCCGTGCAAATACCCAACGCTGTGCTTCTGCGGAGCCAAACCTCCGGCAGCGGATCTGACTCCCTCCCGCTGCCACAGGGCCCCTCCTGAAGTGGATCACCTAAGGAGAAGTGAGCTAAGCCTGCCCCTCCTGCCCCCCCGCCCCCGTGCACCTTGCCTACCCACGCCAGCTAATACGCCAGATCCCCAGCACCACAAGCCTGGCAGTGTGCAAGTAGCCCAGACGAGCCACGCCATCCCACAGTGAATCACGCCCCTAGGAGAGGGGAAGAGAAGGCACACACCAGTCTGACTGTGGCCCCAGCAGTGGGCTGGGGGCAGACATCAGGTCGGACTGCGGTCCCGCCCACCAACTCCAGTTATACACCACAGCACAGGGGAAGTGCCCTGCAGGTCCGCACCACTCCAGGGACTATCCAAATGACCAAACGGAAGAATTCTCCTTAGAAGAATCTCCAGGAAATAACAACAGCTAATTAACTGATCAAAAAGGATTTAAATAATATAACAGAAAGTGAATTTAGAATAATAGTCATAAAATTAATAGCTGGCTTGAAAACAGTATAGAGGACAGCAGACAATCTCTTGCCACAGAGATCAAGGGACTAAGGAGCAGTCAGGAGGAGCTGAAAAATGCTTTAAACGAAATGCAAAACAAAATGCAAAACAAAATGGAAACGACGACGGCTCAGATTGAAGAGGCAGAGGAGAGAATAGGTGAACTAGAAGATAAAGTTATGGAAAAAGAGGAAGCTGAGAAAAAGAGAGATAAAAAAATCCAGGAATATGAGGGGAAAATTAGAGAACTAAGTGACACACTAAAAAGAAATAATATACACATAATTGGTATCCCAGAGGAGGAAGAGAGAGGGAAAGGTGCTGAAGAGGTACTTGAAGAAAATAGCTGAGAACTTCCCTGAACTGGGGAAGGAAAAAGGCATTGAAATCCAAGAGGCACGGAGAACTCCCTTCAGACGTTTACTTGAATCGATCTTCTGCACGACATATCATAGTGGAACTGGCAAAATACAAGGATAAAGAGAAAATTCTGAAAGCAACAAGGGGTAAATGTGCCCTAACATATAAAGGGAGACCTATAAGACTCTTGACTGATCTCTCTTTTGAAACTTGGCAGGCCAGAAAGGATTGGCACGAGATCTTTAAAGTGCTGAACAGAAAAAATATGCAGCCGAGAATCCTTTATCGAGCAAGTCTGTTATTTAAAATAGAAGGAGAGATAAAGGTCTTCCCAAACAAACAAAAACTGAAGGAATTTGTCACCACTAAACCAGCCCTACAAGAGATCCTAAGGGGGATCCTGGGAGACAAAGTACCAGAGACATCACTACAAGCATAAATCATACAGACATCACAATGACTCTAAACCCGTATCTTTCTATAATAACACTGAATGGAAATGGATTAAATGCGCCAACCAAAAGACATAGGCTATCAGAATGGATAAAAAAACAAGACCCATCTATTTGCTGTCTACAAGAGACTCATTTTAGATCTGAGGACACCTTTAGATTGAGAGTGAGGGGATGGAGAACTATTTATCATGCTACTGGAAGACAAAAGAAAACTGGAGTAGCCATACTTATATCAGACAAACTAGACTTTAAATTACAGGCTGTAACAAGAGATGAAGAAGGGCATTATATAATAATTACAGGGTCTATCCACCAGGAAGAGCTAACAATTATAAATGTCTATGAGCCAAATAAAGGAGCCCCCAAATATATAAAACAATTACTCATAAACATAAGCAACCTTATTGATAAGAATGTGGTCATTGCAGGGGACTTTAACACTCCACTTACAGAAATGGATAGATCATCTAGACACATGGTCAATAAAGAAACAAAGGCCCTGAATGACACATTGGATCAGATGGACTTGACAGATATATTTAGAACTCTGCATCCCAAAGCAACAGAATATACTTTCTTCTCGAGTGCACATGGAACATTCTCCAAGATAGATCATATACTGGGTCACAAAACAGCCCTTCATAAGTATACAAGAATTGAAATTATACCATGCATACTTTCAGACCACAATGCCATGAAGCTTGAAATCAACCACAGGAAAAAGTCTGGAAAACCTCCAAAAGCATGGACGTTAAAGAACACCCTACTAAAGAATGAGTGGGTCAACCAGGCAATTAGAGAAGAAATTAAAAAATATATGGAAACAAACAAAAATGAAAATACAACAATCCAAATGCTTTGGGACGCAGCGAAGGCAGTCCTGAGAGGAAAATACATCGCAATCCAGGACTATCTCAAGAAACAAGAAAAATCCCAAATACAAAATCTAACAGCACACCTAAAGGAAATAGAGGCAGAACAGCAAAGGCAGCCTAAACCCAGCAGAAGAAGAGAAATAATAAAGATCAGAGCAGAAATAAACAATATAGAATCTAAAAAAACGGTAGAGCAGATCAACGAAAGCAAGAGTTGGTTTTTTGAAAAAATAAACAAAATTGACAAACCTCTAGCCAGCCTTCTCACAAAGAAAAGGGAGATGACCCAAATAGATAAAATCATGAATGAAAATGGAATTATTACAACCAATCCCTCAGAGATACAAACAATTATCGGGAATACTATGAAAAATTATACGCCAACAAATTGGACAACCTGGAAGAAATGGACAAATTCCTAAACACCCACACTCTTCCAAAACTCAATCAGGAGGAAATAGAAAGCTTGAACAGACCCATAACCAGTGAAGAAATTGAATCGGTTATCAAAAATCTCCCAACAAATAAGAGTCCAGGACCAGATGGCTTCCCAGGGGAGTTCTACCAGACATTTAAAGCAGAGATAATACCTATCCTTCTCAAGCTATTCCAAGAAATAGAAAGGGAAGGAAAACTTCCAGACTCATTCTATGAAGCCAGTATTACTTTGATTCCTAAACCAGACAGAGACCCAGTAAAAAAAGAGAACTACAAGCCAATATCCCTGATGAATATGGATGTAAAAATTCTCAATAAGATACTAGCAAATCGAATTCAACAGCATATAACAAGAATTATTCACCATGATCAAGTGGGATTCATTCCTGGGATGCAGGGCTGGTTCAACATTTGCAAATCAACCATCATGTTACATCACATTAATAAAAGAAAAGATAAGAACCATATGATCCTGTCAATCGATGCAGAAAAGGCCTTTGACAAAATCCAGCACCGTTTCTTAATAAAAACCCTTGAGAAAGTCGGGATAGAAGGAACATACTTAAAGATCATAAAAGCCATTTATGAAAAGCCCACAGCTAACATCATCCTCAACGGGGAAAAACTGAGAGCTTTTCCCCTGAGATCAGGAACACAACAGGGATGCCCACTCTCACCGCTGTTGTTTAACATAGTGCTGGAAATTCTAGCTTCAGCAATCAGACAACAAAAGGAAATCAAAGGCATCAAAATTGGCAAAGATGAAGTTAAGCTGTCACTTTTTGCAGATGATATGATATTATACATGGAAAATCCGATAGACTCCACCAAAAGTCTGCTAGAACTGATACATGAGTTCAGCAAAGTTGCAGGACACAAAATCAATGTACAAAAATCAGTTGCATTCTTATACTAACAATGAAGCAACAGAAAGACAAATAAAGAAACTGATCCCCTTCACAATTGCACCAAGAAGCATAAAATACCTAGAGATAAATCTAACCAAATATAAAAGATCTGTATGCTGAAAACTATAGAAAGCTTATGAAGGAAATTGAAGAAGATATAAAGAAATGGAAGGACATTCCGTGCTCATTTATTCTTCCAATAAATATTGTCAAAATGTCAATACTACCCAAAGCTATCTACACATTCAATGCAATCCCAATCAAAATTGCACCAGCATTCTTCTCGAAACTAGAACAAGCCATCCTAAAATTCATATGGAAACACAAAAGGCCCCGAATAGCCAAAGTAATTTTGAAGAAGAAGACCAAAGCAGGAGGCATCACAATCCCAGACTTTAGCCTCTACTACAAAGCTGTCATCATCAAGACAGCATGGTATTGGCATAAAACAGACACATAGACCAATGGAATAGAATAGAAACCCCAGAACTAGACCCACAAACGTATGGCCAACTCATCTTTGACAAAGCAGGAAAGAACATCCAATGGAAAAAAGACAGTCTCTTTAACAAATGGTGCTGGGAGAACTGGACAGCAACATGCAGAAGGTTGCAACTAGACCACTTTCTCACACCATTCACATAAATAAACTCAAAATGGATAAAGGACCTGAACGTGAGACAGGAAACCATCAAAACCTTAGAGGAGAAAGCAGGAAAAGACCTCTCTGACCTCAGCCGTAGCAATCTCTTACTCGACACATCCCCAAAGGCAAGGGAATTAAAAGCAAAAGTGAATTACTGGGACCTTATGAAGATAAAAAGCTTCTGCACAGCAAAGGAAACAACCAACAAAACTAAAAGGCAACCAACGGAATGGGAAAAGATATTTGCAAATGACATATCGGACAAAGGGCTAGTATCCAAAATCTATAAAGAGCTCACCAAACTCCACACCCAAAAAACAAATAACCCAGTGAAGAGATGGGCAGAAAACATGAATAGACACTTCTCTAAAGAAGACATCCGGATAGCCAACAGGCACATGAAAAGATATTCAACGTCGCTCCTCATCAGGGAAATACAAATCAAAACCACACTCAGATATCACCTCATGCCAGTCAGAGTGGCCAAAATGAACAAATCAGGAGAGTATAGATGCTGGAGAGGATGTGGAGAAACGGGAACCCTCTTGCACTGTTGGTGGGAATGCAAATTGGTGCAGCCGCTCTGGAAAGCAGTGTGGAGGTTCCTCAGAAAATTAAAAATAGACCTACCCTATGACCCAGCAATAACACTGCTGGGAATTTACCCAAGGGATACAGGAGTACTGATGCATAGGGGCACTTGTACCCCAATGTTTATAGCAGCACTCTCAACAATAGCCAAATTATGGAAAGAGCCTAAATGTCCATCAACTGATGAATGGATACAGAAATTGTGGTTTATATACACAATGGAATACTACGTGGCAATGAGAAAGAAAGAAATATGGCCCTTTGTAGCAACGTGGATGGAACTGGAGAGTGTGATGCTAAGTGAAATAAGCCATACAGAGAAAGACAGATACCATACGTTTTCACTCTTTTTTTTTTAAATTTTTTTTTAAAGTTTATTTATTTTTGAGACAGAGAAAGACAGAGCATGAACAGGGGAGGGGTAGAAAGAGAGGGAGACACAGAATCGGAAGCAGGCTCCAGGCTCTGAGCCATCAGCCCAGAGCCTGATGCAGGGCTCGAATTCACGGACCATGAGATCGTGACCCAGGCTGAAGTCGGACACTTTAACTGACTGAGCCACCCAGGCGCCCCCATATGTTTTCACTCTTATGTGGATCCTGAGAAACTTAACAGAAACCCATGGAGGAGGGGAAGGAAAAAAAAAAAAAAAGAGGTTAGAGTGAGAGAGAGCCAAAACATAAGAGACTCTTAAAAGCTGAGAACAAACTGAGGGTTGATGGGGGGTGGGAGGGAGGGGAGGGTCGGTGATGGGTATTGAGGAGGGCACCTTTTGGGATGAGCACTGGGTGTTGTATGGAAACCAATTTGACAATAAATTTCATCTATTGAAAAAAAAAATAAATAAAGTTCAGCTCCACCTTTAGCTTTGTGATTTTTGGGAAAGTTACTTTTACTAATCTATGAAATCAAAAGTAATTTATGAGGTTATAGTGAGACCAGGTATCAATATTTTGAATAATGAGGAATTTTAACTGATTATTAAGTAATATCTAGTAGTATACCAATATAATAGTAATAATAATTATAATTATTTTGATAAAAATAAAAGTACTTTCTATGAAATATTTGAGATAAATATACATATATGCATATGTGTTCTCTTCATAAATATTATTTGAAGGACAATTATTTCTATCAAGCTTCATGTCATAAGTTAATCATTTTGTTTTTATAACTTTTTTAGATATTTTTAATATCTTCTTATAAAGAAAAAGCACTAGAATCAAGATCCTTGCACGCAGTTGTTTTATAACTAGGATTATTACACAAAAAAGGGGAGCCAAAGAACCATAATTGCTAGAACTAATGAAACAGACATTTTAAAAAAATTTCACCTATTCCTACTGTTCTCCAGTTTCATTCACCTGTTTAAACTTTTATGACTAAAGTTTGAAGGACCTCATTTGCTGCAACAACATACATGACATTGTTTCGAAAGTCTTTGCTAGTCTTATAGATGGAATAGCATGCCTTGTGTTGTCCTAGATGCTACAAAGAAATGAATTAGATGCAGTCCCTGTACCCAGGAGAGCTTCTTTCTTTCTTTTTTTTTTTTTTTAACTTTTGGGTCAGATGTTTTCCACATACTTATTAAACAGCAGTATTTATTCTGAAATAATCACTAGCATTGTTGGCCTCTTCATACACTGCACACATAGCATTTGAATACTCATATTCTAGCTGTGTATTTTTTCTACTTAGATGTCTATATTTTATATCATCCTTTCCTGTGCTTTGATGCTACATCTATTCTCTGCAATACTTGAGCTCACACTATTGAGGTTTCCTGTGTCTGTAATAGTCCTTTTAGAAGCCTTGTTCACTATATCATTACCACACTGCTGTATAAAAACCAGTGACAGTCTGTTGTTTTATTTCTTGAATTTTGCTGACACTATTGTTTTCTTTCTGGTATATTGTGTTTGTAGTTCATGACAAGAGAAGACATGTTTTCTTTTTTAAAGCTCTCATTTCATATATATAGTATTTTTCTTTTTGCAGTACAGAATTGTACTTATAACTCCCCTACTCAAAGAGGGAAGACTCATGTATAACTAAAGGGAAGTTGGCTTCTTTGATTCCTATTTTAAGTATAGGTCCCCCCAAACCAGCATGTATCACAGTGACTTAGTATGTTGAAAAAAGAAAAAAGCAATTTTAGGTACTGTGATGGATGCAGAGCTACAAGTTGACGATTTTGCACTACAGAAACATTTATAAAACCAAGAAAGTGTTTACAAAAAGGCCCTAGACTACTACACCAGAATGCAGAGTCAGGTAAATCCATAAATGACTAAGAAAAAAAAGAAGTTAAGATTACTGAGAATATTTTTCCATAGAAACAGATGTGGGCTTGAGCATGGGTTCAAATACATGACATTTCATGTAAGTTTATATACAATAACAGAAGGCAAAGTTTTGTGCTCAGACTCAGGAATCTGGTTGGCTCCAATATTAACTCACAAATTGTCCCTTCATCTAGTGTCAGAGTTTCCTTTTGTAGAATGAGAATCAATTATTATAAGATAAAAAAAAATTGGGTATGATTGAGTATAATACTCAGGGCGTCTGGGTGGCTCAGTTGGTTGAGCCTCCGACTTCACCTCAGGTCATGATCTCATGGTTGGTGGTTTCTAGCCCTCTGTCGGGCTCTGTGCTGACAGCTCAGAGCCTGGAGTCTGCTTTGGTTTCTGTGTCTCCTTCTCTCTCTGCCCCTCCCCTGCTAGCACTCCGTCTCTCTCTGTCCCTCAAAAATGAATTAAAAAATTAAATTAAAAAAAATAAATAAATATAATGCTCATTATGTGCTCAGTTGGTATTAACACTGGGCACAGGGAACCTCGTGAGTTGCACATATATTTAACATATCACGTATACAGTGATGAAGATGTAGTGGATTAAATATCGGTCTAAAAACAATGAATATGAAAATCAATTTGTCCAATTCCAAAATTCACTTTTTTCTCACTGTGGCATATTTCCTAAAAAGTAAGATACCTTATATAAATTTAAGAGATTTTTATAATGAATTATTTCAAATTTTTGTGTTATTGAGGGCAAGTTTGTTATAGAATAATAGAGATGATGGTGATGGTGGTTATGATGATGATGATGGTGATGATGTAAAGTTACAACATTGAATGACTCAAGTCATATGTGCTTTAATATATGCTTTATATACCTTAGCTTCATTAATTTTTAAAATACCCATATCACAATAGCATCATTATGTCCATTTCCATGGTCATCCTAGCTAGTAAATATCTCAGCCAAAGTTAAGAATTATGACTTATTCGCTTATTACCATTAATTAATACAATTCTACATGGTAATCTATCTTAAATGCATATTACTCAAATGTATCCTGAAGACATACCACATGCCTAAAAGCATATCACATGCATCACTTTCACTAATCTGACCTTGTCCTTGGGATTAATGAGTTCCTCTCAAAATAATGGATGGCTACCTCTAACTTGGATTCCAAACGAATCTTGTCTCAACTCTTTCAAAGAAAAATCAGGGCTTTAGGTTCAATAGCAAGTGAAAATGTAAATATATTCTAGTGAAGAATCCAGGAGATTAAATGTCATTCTACAAACACTCACTTCCTAAAATACTGTATTCTTAGTGTGCCAACATTTAGCAATCTAATATTTTATGACTTCAGTATTTCCTTAGTCTTTTCTATCTTAGTTGTACTAATTTTTTTCTATTGAATTTATTATACTAACTGCTTCTTTCTTTCATTTTTCAACAAAATATTTCTATGGTTGCTAGAGTCAGGAGTGGAAGCCACACCAAAATACTATGTGTCTCAGCTAGTGAACATCAGTTTGCTGATTGACTAAGACACATTTTGGTTCTCATTAGAAACCTAGATTGCTGGAAATGTTTCACTCTTATCCACCAGAGGAAAAACAGTGGGAGTTTGGTATGCTGCACTGAATTCTAAGGCAGACTAATCAATCTAATTCCGTCCAAACCTATTTACCCTGTCCAGGAGATCTGCTAATGAGGAATGCCAGTAACTCCTAGTTCTTGACACTCCTCTCCAAAAGTGAGTTAATGAACCAATTTAAAGGGACATGCTTGACATTTGCAAATTAGTTTAACTTGCTTGTTGGGGCAGCTTTGTACTGCTTTGAACTGATATGGTTGTCATTAAACTGTTCTTTCATGTGAGATTTTTATACTTTATAATTTCATGTGAGATTTTTATTCTTTCATGTGAGCTATCTTAATATTAAATTGATTTATGTCATCTAGTATTTTTAAAGTTTAGTGATTATTTATAATACTGGTTTAAATTTTCAAGTATTATTCCTTCAATCTCCATGGTAATGTGTAATTTGTTGTGATGCCTATTCCCAATTGAAAGCACATATCTTACACAAAAGTATGTATTGTCAGTAATTATACATAATTCAATGCTTTCATCAGAAGGTACAGAGTGTGGGTTTTATGGCTTAAATATCTGGCTCATAAGAATAAAAGAGAAGATACCTGCTTGTTTCCAGGCAACATGCATAACATGTCTGTTCCTTAAAATCTCCAAAAATGGAGGGGGAGGGGGGAAACCCAAACACCAAATCAGCTATTTTTTTAAGTTTTTATTTAAATTCCAGTTAGTTAACATACAGTATAATAATAGTTTCAGATGTAAAATAGAGTGATTCAACACTTCCAGGCAACACCCAGTACTCATCACAACTCCCCTCCTTAATCCCCATCACCTATTTAACTGGTCCCCCACCCCTCTTCCCTCTGGTAACCATCAGTTGTTCTCCATGGTTAAGAGTCTGTTTCTTGGTTTTCCTCTCTGTCTCTTTTTCCCTTTGGCCCTTTCTTTTGCTTCTTAAATTCCACATACGAGTGAAATCATACGGTATTTGTCTTTCTCTGACTGACTTATTTCGCTTAGCATAATACTCTATTAAATAAGTTATTTTTAAAAGGCTATAGTTTTCTCTAATTGTATGTGAGATATGTTAATTTAACAAATAAAGAACATTTACAAAATTATTCATTAATATGCTTGCAAAACATATTTTTGTGCCTACTCTATTTTAGGCTCTGAGCTAAGCACTGGAAATATAAATATGAAATATAAAAGGATATCTTTTCCCATGGTGTTTAAATTAGGTTAGGGAAAATAGATCTTCCAAAACAAATAGAATTTTCCTCTTCCTTCTTTCTTCCTTCCTTCCTCTTTCTCTATTCTTCCTTTCTTCCTCTCTCTCTCTCTCTCTCTCTCTCTCTCTCTCTCTCTCTCTCTCTCCTTTCTCTTTCTCATTATTTCTCATTGTGTGGGTACACAGAATGTTGGGGGTGCCCTTGGGCCTGTTGGGGGGGGTGATGCACAAGTTAGGTGTGCCTAGTGTCATTATAGGCAGGCTTCCTGATGGAATTTACCTAGTGGCTAGTAGGATCCCTCTCCCTTTGCTGCCCTCTGAGTGCACTGGCTGCACTGTTTTCCCACCCCTCCCTGCCAGTATTTGTGCAGCACACTGGAGTTTCCCAGATGGTGCAAGAAAGAAGTGGGTGTCTCTGGCAGCATCCCACATAGCTGGACCAACTGTGTGTTCACTCTCATGCTCTCACTTTCCCCCATGGGAGAAACTATGGGCCATGAAGGTCTCTCTTGGCACTGAGGTGTGCTGCCTAAAGGGAGGGGTAACACAGGTAAAGTGAAACTGCCCCTCTTTTCTTCTTCCATGCAGCAATCTCAGGGTTTAGTTTTCCCCATGTTAGTTTGTGGGGTTTTTTTTGTTGAGTTTTGTTTGTTTGTTTTTGGCTATTTGCTCTAAGAGTGTGTTGCATTGTTTCTGCTGGACTCCTGGACTCCCACAAAGGCACTTTTATCTGTGGGTGATTGTCAAAATTGCTGTTCTCTGGGGATAAGATGTTAGAAAACTCCTATCAATTTGCTGACATAACTCTCATCAAGTCTGAATTCAATATCTTAGGAATATGTGAATGTAGTCATATTCAGTGAATAAAATCATAGTCATTGTACTACACAGTAAAACCTCAATACCAAGTTTTTGCTGGTTTGTGACTAGCATTATGCTAAATGATGCAAGTGTCACACTTATGATATTTTTATATAAAACAAATGCTATAATATAGAAAATTGTAGCCTTTCTTTTTAAGCTTTGTCTAAGAAGAAAAAACAAGTGATATAGGCTCAACTATGTGTGTGTGATTGGGGGAAAAGAAAAGACATTAAGCTTTTGAATTATTAAGAAATATTTATAAAGGTTAACTCACACTTGCATCTAGAATGATTTTGAGAGAAGCATGCCTCATAGAAATACGGGGGGGGGGTGTAGATTAGCTTTTTAAGGCTGCTTTAAACAGATATATTTGTGCATATTTGCAATGGAATTCTCTTTCTTCACAAATATGCATCTGATCTTCAAGTTAAACTTTAGCATAAAAGCAATGTTACTGATATAATACAACTAATATATATGTGTGTCTACATGCTAGCAATTAACAGTATGTGTATTCCAATATGTAAAGTGCATTATAGTTCTCTTATGAAAAGAATTCCTAGTCTTTGTCAGTCTAGTACTTATTACCAGATTAATCACTTAGTGGAGGCACAACTATTTATTGAACTTATTTAGAATTTGAGTTCCCTCCAAATTCTAAAGCAATATTATCAACAAACGATGAACATAGCATAAATCACACATAATCACACGCACACACAAAGCATGTTGTTTTTGAGAAATTGTCCAAATAATTTTTTCTGTCCAAATAATTTTATCGGCAATACCAGGTCTATGGTTCTAATTTTGAAAATTTTCCTTATATACTTTGTATTCTGTAGTTTGGTTAGAACCTTGATTTTAACTTCTTTTCCATAAATATATTTTAGATCAATTTTTTTCATACCACAAATCATGTGAATATATATATGTACACATATAGCTATATATAATGTATAGATATACTAATTTACACACACACATTTATTTATATTTATCATATAAATATGTAAATATATATTATATATTTATCATATAAATATATTATATATATAAATTTATATATATAAACGTGTGTGTAAATTAGTATATCTATACATTATATATAATGTGTGTATATATATATATATAAATGTGTGTGTGTAAATTAGTATATATAGTATACTATATAGTATATATATACTATATAATTATATAGTATATGATGTTATGACTATAGGATAATTCTCTGGTAAGTTTAAGTTAATTGTATGCTGTCATCCACACAAGACTCAGGTGATTGAGAAAGGGGCTGTAGCATATTAATCTTTGCATCATCAAGGCTTAGTACAGTGTTATGTTCATAACATGCCCTCAATACATGTTTTTTGCCACTATCTAAAAGGTGGTTTAACAACTTTAACTTGAAAATCCATATTGCCTGTAGTTAAAGCCACAATAGAGTTGTGAAAATAGGGTAACTACTAAATAAAATGTCACTTTTTCATAAACATATGATAATAACCCCATTTTCAGCTACCTTTTACTCTACTTTGAACACATGCTGCTGAAGATTAGAGAGGTATATAGGTAGGTAGATAGATAAAGACATCAAAGAGGAAATCATTACCATTTCTTAGATTTGAACAAGAATGTTCTTGTCATTTTTCTATAAATCTATCAAGATTATTCTTTCAAATACCTCTTACTTGAATCTATTTTCATGAATACTTATTTATTTGATAAACTTTTATAAAATATAACATTTTTGCAGTTACTTTAGAAAATCTACAAAATCATTACTGATAGAATATAAATGTGAATGTGGAAAATAAATATTCCAGGTAGTCATATAATAGATTCTCAGACTTTCACTTTGGAGTCAGATACACCAGAAGAAGTATTTTAAATATAATTTATTCTCTATAACTAACACAATCTTTTTATTCCATCTCTATCCCACTAAAGGGAGAGGTTTAAGGGAATTAAAACCTTCCAATTCAGTTATTAATTTCCTTCAGGATTTAAAGAGTCCCAATTTCAAAACAATGATCATTGGGTGATTTAGGATTCTTAGATTCTTTAGGATTCTTAGAGGTTTTCTCCTTCTCATCCCACACTTCCCATCAACCAAGAGTTAGCTGGGTGCAGCAGAGAGCTTTTGGGACACCAAGGAGAAGGACACAGTGCCTCATATTTGCACACATGCCCTTGTTTTCCTGTCTACCAAGTTAGGGAGCCATTAACTTCAAGGGGAAGACTCAGTTAAAAAAAAAAAAAAGCCAGTTACTAGATCTGGAAGACTTAAATAAGCAGAGAATGGAGTAGGGATATGTATTGAAGGTAAATAAAAAGGTACAAAGAATTAAAAATCACTTAGTATTGTAGTATAGTGGAAAGCTAGAATTTAGGAAATGACAGGGATCTGCCTGAATGATAGACTGTAGTAGGATGGACAGTGGGGGCTTATGATGATCTAAGAAATATATGAAAAGCAGAGAAAATAGGGTACTACAATCTTAATATTGTTACATTTAACTTCCAATTACCTTTAATATGATCACCACTCCTTCCTATCTTCTATTATTACTGTCTGAGAGGAGCAGATGTGGTCAAATCTTCTGTTATAAAAAAGAGGAAGGTGATTCTGACTCTATTTCAGTTCTGCTCTCCTAAATCTGAGTACCGTATACAACTTTTTCCAAACCCAACTATCTGGCACTACTACTCAAGAGCCTTGTTCTGTCATTTCTAACTTAATTATTATGCTGCGTTGCTAAGGGAGTAAACCTAGAGAAATAGAATTCCTGGGAGTGAGGTAAGAACTGCTTCAGAAATTTTATGAATTTGACACCTATAGGGATGCTGTTCACGTGAGATTTGTCCTATATTTCCAGAACAGATGAAGAGAATTTAACTGGCATATTTATTAGTCTACTTCAAGGGTGCCTTAAAAAACTTAAAGTTTAAAATGTATTTAAACTGATCTAGTCCTCTGGAACTACTTCATATTTGGAAGCTTATCAATGCTTTCAGAATCCTTAAAATCTTAAGTCAACAAATAACCTCAAATATAATAACAAAATAAGTCTAATATATACAAATCTCTGGTGTAAGAGCCTGAATCTTAATAAAACAGTCCGTAAAAATAAAAATTATTTCACAACACATCTGGATTCATATGTTCAAGCAAACAAAATGATAAAACCT
Organism: Neofelis nebulosa; assembly: GCF_028018385.1. NCBI lineage: Eukaryota > Metazoa > Chordata > Mammalia > Carnivora > Felidae > Neofelis > Neofelis nebulosa. The sequence continues at coordinate 34,597,264 of NC_080791.1, read as the reverse complement.
TTTCGATAAAATATAAAATTCTTACTATCTACGGTATATGGAAAGATTTATACTAAATTCTGTAAAATAAAAATGGGACTTCTTTTGGACTATTAAATTTTTTTTAATGTTTATTTATTTTTTACAAAGAGGCGAACAGAACATGAGTTGGGGAGGAGCAGAGAGAGAGAGGGAGACCCAGAATCCCAAACAGGCTCCAGGCTCTGAGCTGTCAGCATAGAGCCCTATATGAGGCTCAAATCCACAAACCACGAGATCATGACCTGAGCTGAAGTTGTAAATTCAACCGACTGAGCCACCTAGATGCCCCTGAACTATTTAAAAAAGAAACCATATTATAAAAATTTGAAAACCTTAAAAATCTATAATATTTTAATAATTTTCTAAAACCTGTATTAAGGTTAGTTTCTGAATTTAAAATATATCAAACATATCCTTTTAAACAAAATTTTCAAATTTTAGAAGAATTTATGTATTTTTCAGAAAGAGAAGCTTTGGGAAAGCATGATCACTGTCTTTAAATATTTAAAAGGTTGTCATGTGAGACAGGCTGGTAATCAGCTCTCTTTCATTGGAAAGTAGAGCAGATGCTACGCGAAAACTATGGATATTATAAGCAGAACACAGGTCATTGAACTTGTTGACATTTGTATTTTATTCTATTTTATGAACTCATTTAAGGAATGCATTGTATTTTTTTAAAGAAAAAATAATATTCTACTTGTATTTCTGGACACTGAGCCGAAGAGATAGAGATGGCTCAGTGAGGTTTTTAAAGAATGTTTAGAAAGTGTAAAAAAATTAGGTTAGCTTTTATCCAGGAAAAATATTGCCTTCTACGTTAAGTTCTACATATAAGACTGTCTCCCAATTGCTCAAGTGCCCTTTTATCTCATTGTTCACAAAGACCAAAATCTTTCAGTTGAGAATCTCCCATCCTTGGAGATATTGCTTATCCAAATTATACTCTTCAATTAATTTTTCCCACTGCAAGGGGATTAAATATGTCTACGGAAGACCAACACATTAAAATCGAGCTATTCTTAAATGATTCAATGTCCAAGAATTACTCTGAAGAATTTAAATTTACTCTGAAAGAATTATGGTGAAATAGATTATAACATTATGTGTTCCTCTGTACTTTGGCAACAGATATTCATTACAAAGTAAGGAAAATAAGGCTTTGTAATACATCAGAAAATCAATTTTAACTATTTTAATACTACTAACTCACATCTCTTCAACATCTAAAGTGAAACTTAACATTATATTAATTATAAATATGAAGAAGGAAGGAGAAGGAGGAGAAGTGGGACAAGGAGAAGAGAGAGGAGAGGGAGAAAAAAAGAGGAAAAAAGGAGGAGGAAGAAGGGGAAAAGGAAGAAGAGAGGAGGAGGAGGAGAAGATGTACTTTGATACTTTCTTCTCATTTTTTTTAAGTTTATTTATTTTGAGAGAGACAACAGAGAGAGAGGAAGGGGCAGAGAGAGAAGGAAAGAGAATTACAAGCAGGCTTCCAGCTGTCAACACAGGCCTGATGCAGGACTCGAACCCACAAACCATGAAATCATGACATGAGCCAAAATCAAGAATCAGATGGCTAACCAACTGAGCCACCCAAGTGCAACCTATTCTCTTAGCATTTAATTCTCCATTATCTAGGCCCCTTGCTTTCCCCTTCACTTTAGTATGTTCGGTGTGTTTTGTCATCACTATGCTTTTCTTTGTATGTTTTCATACTGATATCCAAGCATAAGCAAAAATATACATGAGAAAATGAGCCAATGATTATAGGTTATTAGTTGGTGGAAAATATGAAAGCAAATTGCTGCTATAAGCAGTTTTGTTTTGTTTTGTTTTTGCAAAATTATATTATCATTGAAGCATATCTGGAGCCAACCATTTAGGAAGCTTACTGAAATCCAGCCAATTACAAGTCACTCTGATCATTTCTGCAAGAAGCTTTCTAGGATGTTCAAATGGTTTTGTGGTTTTGAAAGTGATGTCATTTCATTATGATGGTGCATCCATTAATATTACAAGAATGTGGTAATTTTATCTCTTTTAAATGATAACCTTTGGATTAGGCCCTTAGCACAATATTTGGTATCATTTTGAACTCTATGATGAGGTAATTGATCTCATTGTTACTGTGTGCCAATTTCAAGGTACATAATTTGCTTGACTGTCATTTATCACACTTTATAATCACCATAGATGATGACTATAGCTTTAATGTAGTTCTGTTTTGATTAGTGTAATGTCATTTCTAAATTTCATTATCTACAGAATAGATAATTTGCGTCTCTATGCCTGTCAAGACTTACACTTTACATGAAGGCTAAATTCACTTCAAAAGGTCTATCAAAACAACTTTCATAATCACTCCTTGCTTAAATAAAATGAACTGTTATTCTGAAAAATTACACTTAAGACAATAAGAATCCTTAACTGTATAGTTTAAAGAGCTAAACATCTAGGTCAGAATTTCACTAGTTTGTGAATACAAAACCAGAAAAAATAAATGAAGAGTGTATCACTTATCCTATCTATAACCTCCAGAGCAGAGAAAGATGATCACCAGTATTTGTTGTCCTGTGCTTGATTCTCAGATCTTCATGAAGGCATTATGAAAGAGTTGAATTTACATACTCAGATGTAGATTGTATTGCTAGTTCTGCCACTTACTACCATTTTAGCTTGGAAAACTTATTTTCTGATTTCTAATTTATTTTCTATATAATGGAGATAATGACGTCAAGATTTTAGAGTTATTGTGAGATGATATATATATATGAAAGCACTTAACACATTATCTAATAAAATTCAATATGTTCTGTTTCTTCTCTTCTCTACAATTATATCAAGCTATTTCTTTGCTTTAATTATGATCGATTAGTATTTTGTATCTTTATTTTCTATTGAAGCTGTTTAAAATTTCACAATGTTTTTATTAATTAGGATGAACTAGCAATAGATTATGTGGCTTGAGAAGGAATAATCTCCCTTTTTCTTTTTACACTATTGATATGCATGAGATATATACACATGCTGCATATTGTAAGACTCTCAGGTCATCTGAGAAGGAAGATTACATTACTGGGAGATTAGGTGGTAGACAGTGCTAGTTACCTAGTTATTATCCTTTTCCTCTTCTTACTCACTGACAAACATTTATTCATTTGGATAAGCACCAATAGCTCAAATAAAAGTATTTTGTTTTCTATCCTTCTTATTTTGGAACTTTTGAAATATTCTTGTCTCATTCTACATATTCAGTCACCAAATTGTGGCCATTCTGCTTCAATTATCCATGATTGTTTTTTTTTTCAGCTTTGCATACCTAGTTATACCTTTCTTTGACTCACAGAAGAGCCTTTCTCCCTCCTTTTAATCTACCAGAACCAATTTTATCTCTCAATTCCCAAGTATTCAAGGCCATTCCACAACAGTGCCATCATTATAACAGATCTATTTTTAAATTTTACATGTCATAAATGAATTGCTGGAAAACATCTCAAATAAATGGTTCCTCATAGTTAACTTTCACAAAACTATGATTAATGGCTATGAATAACATAGCTCTTTTGCTATAATCATCTTGGATTCTTAGCATCTAACATTTTGTCATATGTATGATTGCAGTTTCCTTGTGGAGTTACACTACCAAGTACTTTTAAAGTATAGGTGTATTTATGGGCACCTGGGTGGCTCAGCTGATTAAGCCTCTTCCTCTTGATCTTGGCTCAAGCCATGATCTCATGATTCATGAATTTGATCCCCTCATGAGGCTGTATGATGACTTGGGATTCTCTCTCTTCCTCTCTCACTGCCCCTCACCTGCTCACACTCTCCTTCTCTCTCTCAAAATAAATAAATTTACACAATAAATAAAATAAAATATGGGTGTATTTCTAATCACTGTTTTTAAGATGTCACTTCTTTTTTAGAATTATATATTGACAGTCTGTTACAGTTATAAAAGTAAACTATGTATTTTTCAATACTCACCACTAACTGTCTTCACATTTAAAACTAAAGCCCTGTTTACTGAGTACTTATTATTATTGTTGTTGTTATTTATTTTTAGAGAGAGAGCACAAGTTGGGGAGAGGGGCAGAAGGCAAGTGAGAGAGAATCTTAAGCAGGCTCCATACTCAGCGAGGAGCCCCATGTGGGGCTTCATCCCATGACCACGGGATTATGACCTGAACTGAGATCAAGAGTCTGATGCTCAACCCACTGAACTACCCAGGCACCCCAACTGAATACTTGGCATCTTATTTATTTAATTCTCACAAAATTCCATGAGAAATAAATAGTATTATCCTTGTTTTATTTATTTTCTTTAAAGTTTTTATTTATTTATTTTGAGAGAAAGAGGGAAAGCATGAGCAAGGGAGGGTAGAGAGAGAGAGAGGGAGAGAAAGAATCCCAAGCAGGCTCTGCACTGTTAGCGCAGAGCTGGACCTGGGGCTCAAATCCAAAAACTGTGAGATCATGACCTGAGCCGAAACATAGAGTTGGATGCTAAACTGACTGAGCCACCCGGGCACCCCTTAAAGCTGAAGATACAGAGGCTTGCACAATTTAGAATATATGCTTTGTAAATAGCACAGAATATACGTGCTTCTCTTTGTAACTATAAAGCAGGTGATCATAATTCCTCTTTTTTGTCTAAAAGTTATATGTGTAAATATGACCAGAAATGTGAAGCTCTTGAACATGACGGGGTATATACCAGGACTCTCCAAAATAGTTCAAAGCTACCAGAAACTTTCCATGCATAGCCTCACCAAAGAGTTCTGGAGGTAATGAAATTAAATACATATATATATATATATATATATATATATATATATATATATATATTACAAAGAATGATAATGGGGCACCTGGTAGCTCAGTTGGTTTAGTGTCCAACTCTTGATTTTAACTCAGGTTATGATCTCACAGTCATGGGATCAAGCCTCCTGTCAGGCTCCATGCTGAGTGTGAAGCCTGCTTGGGATTCCCTCTGCCCCTCCCCTGCTTGCACACGTGCTCTCTCTCTCTCCAAATACATAAACATTTAAAATAAGAGCAACAACAAAACAACAATAATACATTTGACATTCCTTTTTTAAATTCCACTTTCACTACAAAAAAAGTAATTACATCATTCATATGTTGGGGTTGGAAATCAGGTAGGGAAGAAGTAGATTCCTTTTCTAGCTGCTGGAGGTCTACTTTATGTAAGAGATAGTGAGATTCCATTTCCAAAAATGTCACTAACTATTTTCTCAACCAATGGAACTGAAAGATACAGTTTTAATCAGCTTTCCAAAGAATATCTCTGTTCTACAGTACAGAGCCTTCTTACATTTAATTCCTATATTTAACTACTTCAAACATTAATCTCTGGTGAGATGCCGGCTTGGTGAAAGTTCTCCAACGTTTTGCTAGTTCCATTACAGTTCACTATGCATTCAGTAACTTTGATAATTTTATGTAACTTTATATAATTTTTATCATAGCATAACTATTCTGCATTTGTCATTCTGTCTAGAATAGTCTATGTCATTAAGTGTCTTATAACATGTCTACTAATTTGTATACACAGATAAATACAGCTCTCTGTACAATGTGTAACTCTTAACCATTGAACATTAAGAAAATAATAAGTCTGAAAATGTGTTTCTATAATTAACAAGTAGAGTTAATATTATTATAAAAGTGTGAGAAATGTTTTTATTATTTTATCAATGTGTTTTCCAGTAAAAAAAAAATGAGACAAATCCACTATATTTCAGGTTATCCTTTTTTCCCCCACTTATTTAATGAAAAGTTTAGAAGAGAGGTTTTCAAAGGTCACTTTTTGCTTAATATTTATCAAGGATGATCTTTTTGCAATAATGGGTTTTACTCAATTTGCTGTGTTTTTACAACATTAGGATAGTGGCATTTGTAAATAAGCATACTGTTTTAGGCTGTCATAAAAAAAAATATCCTTCTCATAGTCCTGGATGCTGGGAATTTTGAGATCAAAGTGATTATGGATTCATTTCCTAGTAAGACCTCTGTTACTAGTTTACACTTTCTCACTATGTTCTCACATGGCCCTTTCTTTGGTGTGGGCATAGCTCTCTCTTTTCCTCTTCCTCTTATAATTCCATTAATCCCATCATGAGGGCTCCCCTCATGACCTAATCTAGCTCTAAGTAGCTTTCAAAGGCCCTATCTTTAGATATGATCACATTGGGAGTTAGAACTCCAACCCAAGAATTTGGAGGGGACTACAAATTTTCAGTCCATAATGCATACTGTTACATAGTTAATAAATTGCATTTAACATGTTATGTCTCATAGCAACTGAATCTACTTTAGCTGCCTTTGGCCCAGTTTTTGCTACATATTAGTTACAATTTAATTTCTGATTTTACCTTTCAAAAATTTCCTTTCTAAAATCAAGAATCTTCAAACAAACATGAGCAATATGAATAACATGATTCGTTAAAATGAAAGTCATTAAATTAATAGTGTGCAATTATATAAATTATAGCTACATATTATACAATGTATGGCTACATAGTGTATTATAAAGACAGCTACTCAGAAAAGTGAATATCTTCCCTGTTTAATCCATAAGAAAAAAGAATTCAGCTGTTCTACCAGAATGTGCCTAAAACAGAAAAGAGTTGTTTTGAATGTGATAAATGAGCAGGTGGCTAAGCAATGCATTTTTGACTGAGCATAGTGGATTCACACTGAGGCTAACAACGCCTTTTATTGATAATCTTCCACCATCTGTTCTGAAGATTTATTCATACAAAGAAAAAGGCAGGTGAGAATAAAGAATGCAAATAAGTGGCAATACTTAAATTTTGAATCATGCTGTGATTTTGCAAAGTGGATCAATGTTACTGTTGCTTTTAAAACCATTTAGGGGTGCCTGGGTGTCTCAGTCACTTGAGGTTCTGATTTTTTGTTTTGGCTCAGGTCATGATCCCAGGGTCATGGGATCGAGCTCTGCATCAGGCTTCTTGCTGAGTTGGAGCCTGCTTGGGATTCTCTCTCCCTCTGTCCCTCTCTCCCTTGCTCATGCTCTCTCTCTCTCTCTCTTTCTCTCTCTCTCAAATTAAAAACAATCCCCCCTCCACATATTACAATGTTTGAACCAGAACTGCTGATGGTTAACTTCCATTGGTACATTTACTGATATGGACAGAAAGGTGCTTCCAGAAATGCCAGACTCATAATGTTAAAAGGTTGGTGGAAACAATCCTAATATAACCAACTTTTATAGTCCTAATAGTTAACTTTTGTATGGGTCTGACACTTTCAGTCTGACAAAAAGAAAGGAATAATCTACATGGTCATGAGCATCTTAATAGAATTGAACAGGCAAAGTAGTATTATCAATAGAAAAGAAAAGATTATAAAACCTTAAGAGGTTAAAAACAGAGTTGCCATATTAACAGGTATTTGTTAATATGGTAGTAATCAGTGAAAGGTATTAATCATTGAACAGAAAAAATGTAGTAAGTCAACATAAGATTAAATCTGGAAGGCAAAAGGAAGAAAGACTTCTTAGTGAAATCAAAGAAAAATAGAGCACCTATGTATAAGGAACTAAGGAAAAGGACTAAAGATGAAGATATGCGGAAATTGAGATGAGTACTTATCCAGAACTAGGAGCAGAAATAGCAAAGCATTTCCATAGGTGCCAAATAGATTGAAATCCAGAAAGAAAAAGAAAAACTATCTAAGATGATTATTATTAGGATAAGAGGTACTGACTTTAGAGAGACAGTTCAAAAGAGATGTGTTGACATTGAATTCTAGAATCTAAGACCGTGGACTTCAGTGAATTCATTATCCCAATAAAGCAGCGAAAATGGGCTGAGGCAGGGCAGGGGGGATGGGAATCAGCCATGTCACAATTCTGGCAATTAGTCAATGCTACAGAATTAACTGAAGACTTGATCCAAGAGAAGCTACAGAACCTCAGTAAGACAGTGGGGTGTGATGTTTCAAAATGGGATGATTCCCATCCTCCCTCCCACCCCAGCCCATGGACACAGTACCCAAAGGCTAGCTGCAGTGCAGATGACAGAGAGGTCCAATGGTATTTACAGGTCTGTGAAAAGCCCTATCCACAGAGCATAGCAATATTTTTCCAAACTTTCATTTCCCTGGGAAATATCTAATCACAAATATTTGATTTGACTTAGTTCAGCTGCAATAGGAGTAGCCTACTCCAAATATATTACTGAAAAATAGTAAACTGCTGGCAACATCTCCAGGCTGTGACCTGGCCAAGACCCAGCTCCAATATCCAGCAGGCTTGAAACAGTCTAGCCCACAGCCCACCTGCCCCCAGAAACTAGCTCATCAGTGTGACAAACCAGGAGTAATAGCCAGTGATGATCCCTTTCCCTGAAACTCTAGGGGTGCCATGGCAGAGCTCAGGAGAGCCTTTGTCATGGCCTGACAGACCCTGAAGAATGCCCACCCCAGCAAAAAGGAGATCTTCTGGGAACAGCCAACCACCTTGGGAGCCCTGCATATCATTATTGGCTTGCTTGATGTCAGCTGTGGGTGATATGCTGAATGCTAACCTGAACTGTGTGAATTTTCCCAGCACCTGATAACCACTGGCCAGAGGAGTGTTTCTCTTTATTGCAAGAGCAGCTACCCTGGTCATGATAGCAAACTGCACAATTCCAAAGATTAATGTCAGCAGAAGGCTGAACCTGGTCAGCTCCCAGTGCACTGGCCTCAGTGTATGCACCTTTGCAATGGAACAAGCTGTCAATGGAACAGATATGCCCAGGTGCTCTGGAAGAGTCTCTCAGTGCTGCTCCTCTTGAAGGCCCTGTAGCTGGACTTTGCTTTCTCATCTACCTTTCTGGGCTTCCCTGCCACCTCTGCTATACCTGGATATACCTTAACCCAAATGAGAACATGTCCATGGCTACTGCAGCCCCTCCTGAAAGTCTACCACAACAGGCAAGGCAGACCATAACCACCACCTGAGCCCCAAACACCTGCTGTTCCTAGGAGCTGAGCTCAATTTGTCCTCCAAGGACTCTTTTCCAGCACCTGGCCTCTCTGAGGTTCTACTGTCTACCCTCATCCTGTCTCTAAGGGTTGGCCCACCCTTCATCACACCCAGCTCTTAGATTACTAATCCACCCCTTACATACACGTGCACCCCACCATGGAAACAGGCACCTGCTCTCGATGTCAAGGAAATATCCCTCAGTGTTGATGTTCTGCTATCAACGATAGGTTGACATTTGGCTGGAGTAAAAAAAAAAACAAAACAAAACATTGATCTCACTTGGTGCAAACCAAAGCCCGTTCATGAATTTAAAAGGAATTGCAGAAAAAATAAACTACCATAGGGATATTTGGAAAACTCTACCATATTCAGGCTCTGTATTTACAGAAGGCCTCATGCATCCTCAAAGCTGTATGTATGCCCAGGAAATACCTGGGAAAGGGGAAGGCACCAGTCACTAACTTCTAGCTGATCTTAGAGGTCCTGAGAAAGCAAGAGGTACAAAGACTGCAAACTAGTGTCCCTTGCAAAGAGTGGGCAACATGCACACAAGGCATTTAAGGAAATCTGACCATTAACTGGGTAACAAATTATATTGACTAAAGTATGGATTCCCTAAAGTAAGTTTTAAAAATAAAACAAGAACTAAAACAAACAAGGGGTAGAATAGCAGAGATCTTGATGGTTATATACTACAGAGAACAGAATCCACAGAATTATTCAAGGAAAGTGCTAAACAAATAAGCAGTATAAATAAAAACAAGAATGATCAGAAAAACCAAAACAAACAAAACCCAAATACCACAAGAACAAACTTTGGGAGGAAGAGGTGGAGGAACCTGATACCAAAGTATATTATCTAAAATGTCCAGTTTTCAACAACAGCAACAAAATATGAGACAAAAGAAAGATAAAAGCTGTCACATGCACAGGGAAAAAATGTACAGCCAATAGACATTGTATCTGAGGCATAGACTTTAGAGAACAAAAGACTTTAAATCAGTTTCTCCGACACAGGCCCTCCCTGCTTGTTTCTTCCTAGTAGTCCCTCAGTAGGGTTGTTGAATTGAACTGAATGATAAAATTTTTATTTTATTTTATTTTAATTTATTTTATTTTTTTTATTTATTTTATTTTATAGCTTTATTGAGGTATAATTTATATATAAAAATTACACCTATTTAAGGTATACAGTTTGATAGGTTTGGGCATATGCATCTACCCATGATGCTGTCACCATAATCAAGGTAATAAACACACATATTCATGAAACCTTCAAAAGTTTTCTGACAAACAACATTTTTAAATGAATATGCTCCATCTAAGGAAATCCAAAACACATTGAAATTTATGAAACAGATGCATAACATGGTGGTTATGATTTGGATGTGAGGAAAGTCTTACACTATAGATGATTTCTTATAGTATGCAGTACAAATGCCTTTAAAGAGAAAGTTTTTTCATTGAGTAAAAATACAATTCAATTTGGAAAATTCATCTTTGTGTCCCCTTTTGGAGATATATTAGCTTATGAACTAAGAAACAAATATACTTCTTTTTCTATTAAGACCATTTAAAAATTATATATATATAGATAGATATAGATAGATATATAATACATATATATTATATATGTATAAACTTATAGCAGTTATCACGATATTTCATAGCTCTTAAGATTCAAAATACAAAATTATATCAATAATAGACTTTTTATTGTTTTTAAATTTTTAATTTTGTTTTCACACAACACAGGAAGCTGTATTCCTCCACACAGTTCTAGAGAAAGTCAGGCTCACTTTACTATGCTGTGGTCTTGGGCTTCTGCCAGTTCTCTGAAGTCATTCCTATTCATCCTGCTTCTTTTTCTCCTCACCTGCTTTCCCCTGCCCCACTTCTGTAGAAGGTTTCAGAGAACCTGGCTTCATAGACCAATCTGAAGAACAGGGTGGAGTAGCGGCCGAGCTTGGTGAGCAGAGAAACCTGAAACTGGGGCACCATCTTGTCCATTACTATCACCAATAATAGTCTTTTATTTTTTATTTATTTTTTTAAAAGTTTATCTGTATTTATTTTGAGAAAGTGGGGGGAGGGGAAAAGGGAGAGGGCAACAGAATCCCAAGCAGGCTCTGAGCTGTGAGTGCAGAGCCCAGTGTGGGGCTTGAACTCACAAATCGCGAACTGAGCCAAAGTCAGGAGTGGGACGCTTAACTGACTGACCCACCTGTGCACCCCCCCAACGATAGTCTTTTAAAATATTTATCAGTTATGGTAATTTTTATAGTCATAAGAAGCGTATACTTTTTGCATCTAGTATAATTTATATATTTATCAACACTCTATTGACTTATATGAAGAACGTATTTTCCATATGTTCTTCAATGCTTATTGATTTCAGAAGACAGTTAATTTTAAATGTTAAATGTTAAAGGGTGTTATATACAAATATGTTTGTTGAAATAGGCTGGTATATTCATAATTTTTATAAGCACTTGACTCTATAAAGTGTTCTGAATATTGTTACAATATAAATAATAAACTTGTGGGTACCTGAGGTACTTAGTTAAGCATCCACTCTTGATCTGAGCTCAGGTATTGATCTCAGAAAGGTGAGTTCTAGCTCTGTGTTGGGCACTGTACTGGCAGTGAAGCCTACTTAAAAAAATAAACTAAAAATACTAAACTTAGAATCAGAACACATGATTTTAAGTAGTGGATCACTGCACAAATATTAATTAGTGTTACAAATCTGAAATGACTTTGCCATCAAAGCAATTTAATGCAAATTATAGCAAATGATTAAATATCAGAATGATTATACCTACCTTGTGCCCTGCCAAAGATAGGAAATGACACATGAGGTTAAAACTGGAGCAAAGAAATAGAAAATCTTGACGCAAACTACCATCTCTGTATAGTTCAATTACATGCCACTAAATACCAAATGCATTCTCCACTTTCTTTAGCTAGAAAACTTCAGTACCTAGTTAATTAATGTACTTAATTAATCCATGTTCAAAATGCATGAGTAGTTCTTGTTAGCACTAGTGATTACTACTCTCTGGGTGGAGCACATCTCCTTAGTGACTGTATTGAAATTTCTACAGGAGATACTTAAAGTTTAGGAAAAGACAGCACGGTGACTAAATTTAGGGTAAGGACATCACTCATCTACATCTTAATAATTTCTTTTTTGAAGTTTCCACTCTTTAGTGACACCATATTTTCTAATAAGCAGAATATTTGTACATACATATAAATGGCATAAAATGTCCCCTTCTCCTAATCACAGCCTTCATCTATTTGTTGTCTCTTAGAAATTTCTTCCAAGCTAATGCTTATATCAACACAGATAAAGTCCTCTTTCTCCAAGTTCCCTGTACTTTGGAAATCACAACATCAGAAATAACCTAAAGCTAAATTAACATCTTGATCTGGAGAAAGGGATAAAGAGAGCAGGTCTGAGAGGAGAAAAAAATGTGATATAAATTAATTTTGTCTTGGAAGTGCCTGAACTTAATTTACACAGGACCTCTCTTACTTTCTTCCCTTCCTCCCTGTAATCTAATGCCTCTGTCAAGCATTGTACATAAACTGATTTTCCCAAATAAGCCTACCTTGAATACTCCAATATATCAGAGATACCTCTTATAACCACTGAACTCTTCTATCAAAAACCATTCTCTTAGTAAACTTTGTATAGGGAAATTAATCCGGTTAAAATAATTTATATATAAATCAATTCACCTTACTTCACCAATTGATGGTACAAAAAAGTTCACACTTCTTTCAATAAACCATTTAGGACTATTCCCAAGCTCCCTGCAAAAATGGCTTCTCTAATTTAAAATTGATTTAAGAACTATTCTTTGAATAATTCATATTTTCAGGATGCTATCACAATCCTGGCTTCAGCTGATTCACAATATTTTTTTTAAACTTAGACTAAACTACCTTGGATTTGGAAAATAGCTCAACTAGCATCAGCACAGGATGCTATAAAATAGGTTTCAGTGTTGTGCCTTGAAGCCAGAAATTCCCTGCTGTCCACTTAGAACTGTTGGTCATAAGTTTTTCTATCAAAGAATCAGTAACACCACTCCTAAAGCATGGTCACCTTCATTATATTGTTCACAAGGCCTTTCCTGAGAAAACACAAGAATTGATTCTAACTGCCTATTGCTGTGGCCATGTCTTTACCTGACTGAGCCTAATAGCTTGGTGTGCAGAAGATCAGAGTTATACTTCTCAGCAATGGTTGCTAATAGATATATTATGTCATGGATGGGTTAGTATATCAGATATTCTTTGGCTTTTCCATGCCTATCCAGTAATTCTAAGAATAGACACTGTAAAGAATAGTACTGGAATTGGATTCAGTAGATGATTCCAACGATAACCATTTCAGAATGAAAGAAGTACATGACTCAAGGGGCAAACTGCTTGTTGCCGTTAGACAAAAGCAAAATAAAACATAATGATCAGAATCCTGCCTTAACATGACTTCATCTCTCCGAATGAATTATGAGGTAAAAATAAGTGAATATATAACTAAATCACTCAGTAAAGGTTAAAGTGTTAGGAGAGAGCAGGTAGTCTCTATTCCTCTTATGTTTTCCTAACACAGGAGACGCGCAATGACATCTGTTAGAGTATCACAAATAGCAAAAGTTGGCAGTCTGTGAAGTTTTAATTAAATGAAAGAAAAATTTTGAGAGTTGGACAAATTTCTTGGTTATTGATGCCTAAAATTTATGGAAATAAGAAAATAAATTCTAGGCCATTTTTTCATTGATAGGACACATTTAAAACATCCTACCTTTAGGCCTTTTATATGTAGTCTTTCAGATAACTGAAAAAAAAAAAAAAAAACAAAAAAAACCCACCATTTTCCTTTCTGTAAAGTGAAGTGGTGAATTTAAAATCCCCAATAGTGCTCAAGTGGTTAGCATAGCCTTTTTAGCTTTCTAAATAAGAAATAGAAAATTGTGTGGTTTTTGTTTTTTTGTTTTGAGTGTTTTATCTCTGATAGATTTCTAGAAGAACTGAGGAAGATTTATTGAAAAACAAATTCCACACAGTTTCTTAAATGATGAAAATTTATCCAAAGCAACCATAATTTTCTAGGAAAATATGTAACCTACATTATAGGGGAAAGCTATATTTTAGGTCTTTAAGATAAGCAGCATGCGGGGTGCCTGGGTGGCTCAGTCAGTTGAGTGTCCGACTTAGGCTCAGGTCATGATCTCACAGTCTGTGAGTTTGAGCCCCACATTGGGCTCTGTGCTGACAGCCCAGAGCCTGGAGCCTGCTTCAGATTCTGTGTCTCCCTCTCTCTCTGCCCCTCCCATGCTCATGCTCTGTCTTTCTCTGTCTCAAAAATAAATAAAAACACTTAAAAAAAATTTCAGATAAGCAGCATGGTATTAAACTTTGGTATCACAGTCGAAAAACTGAATTTTAGTGTCAAATAATTTTAAATTTAAGCCATGGCATCTGTTATTTCTAGACATTGAGGAATTTACTAACCAAATATGAGTTTTATTTTTCTGATACGAAGAATACTAATCTTTATGGCTGTTTTGCCTTCACACAACAAATGAGGTAACAATAAAAAAAGCAAACTAAATATATGAAGCATATAAATATAAAATAAATACTTAACTCTTATATATGAGGTAAATAAAGAAAGAAAGGAAATAAAATACCTACCATAGTGCCCTAAGTTATACTCAGTGAGCTATCATTGGTGATACAGTAATTAGCTAGCAATATGAAGGTGTTCCCAAGTTGTTTTTCTAGAATACAAATTGTTGATATGTACTTCTCTAACTTTTATATATGGACTAAAACTAGTTTTCCATATTAAAAACATTTTAATTGTGGTAAAATACACATAACACAGAGTTCACCATCTTAGCCACTTTTAAGTGTACAATTCAGTGGTAAGTACAAAATCCATAAACTTTTGAAAGTATCAAGGAATCACCAACTCCTGTTTCTGATTTTTTGAAATATGTGTTTGTAGTATGATGCAATATCCTCATGGGTATGGTTTATTTTTCCAATTCCTCATTGTTAAGACCTGCATTCAAACCTTCTGTTAACATTCAATTACAGGTGAAAATAAACAAATATACAGACTTATTTCAATTACTAATATAAAAGTAACTAACATTAGACTATTTTGCTTTGTTTTAAAACAGAGGATGAAATCAAGGCCTTTGTAAGTTTAGTGACTTGGGTAACAATGTAATTATCTAGAACTAGAATTGAAGAACACTGATTTCTAGTTAGTCATTCTAAAAGTTTAGCAAATTTTTATTTATGTAAATAAATTATTCAAGAGGAAATAATGAATTATTTTTTCTCATGGTGATTTTTCTCGTTTACTTTTCATTATGATTTCCCTTCTATTCTTTGATAATAAGATGACTTTTTAGTGTTTTTTGTTTTGCTTTATTTCTAGTAAGACCAAGGTAACTCTTCTTATTTTGTTCACTCACTGATAAATATAAAGAAATGTATATATGAAAACATTCAGCTTTATCTAACTACAGCACTTGGATAATTATATTATGTTTGTGTCATTTATCACAGAATCATCTGCCTATACTGAAATTAATGTAAGAGGCTTCTGTTTGTTGGATCAGAGCTCTAATATCATTATTCAATCTGTGAGCTGCTCCTCATTTGAATCAATAAAAGGCTGAGAGGTCTTGACAAGCTATATTTTTTCTGATATTGATCTTGATGACCAAGCTGGTGCCCTAGAGTCTAACCATTGATTTTAAAGGGGAGGCCTGTCAAGTTGGAGGCCAATTTTGGGCTATTAAACAGATCAGGTCTTGTAATTAAAGAAAATGTCAGGCTGTCATATTTTACAAGAGGGCCATGGGAATATTTTCACGCAGTTTTCAAGCAAATTAGAAAGTATGCAGACCTGCTGGAGCCAAACACATACACTAGACCCAGCATAACCTTATGCAAAAACTAAATCAATGTTCAAATGGTATGTGATGCATTGGCTTTCTATTTTCCCAAGACCCAGTGATTTAAAGAATAATTTATGATGCCTGGCTTTAATAACATGCACTGCTGCATCAACTTAAAATGTATCAAACTCTTCTGAAAGAAAGCAACATCCAAATGAAAAGCTAATTTACTGTCAAGATAATGGAGAATATCCAAACTGTATTCTGCAGCCTTTGCTTCCCCTTCTGTTTCCTTTTAGTGCCAACTGTAAATCATAACTTCTTACTCCATTTTTATTATGTATTTGCTTTATTCTTCTATCCACTCAAGAAAGATTTACAGAGAACATACAAGTAAAGAGCTGTTGAAGAGCTCATAGTAGAGTAGAAGAAACAGACCAATAAACAAAACTTGCATCATACTTCTTGCAATATAGGTGTAGGTAATATAGGTACAGTACATTACTTTTAGAAGAGTGAGTGACTAACATCTTTAGGGATATTTAGTTTTCACAAATCATGAGTTTGGGTTTACTGTATAAAAATTGAGAGTCTGAAAATTCTATGAAAGGACATGGTAAATCCTTATGTCCCTTTTACACTTCATTTCTGAGGCTAGGAATACTCTAATATTGATAATAAAATATAGAGCTTTTACAAATGGAAGAGAAAATAAAATACCAGAACACAAATGAACAATTGCCCAAGGAGGAAATACAAATTAATATACACATTCAGAAAAATGTCCTTCCATGATTTCTTTATTGATTTTGCCCCTGTCTCTCTCCTTTCCTTCTGGAATTCCTATTATAAGTATTTGTTAGGACTTTGGCACATGGGTACTTTTCTTTCCTTTTATTCCTTCCACTTCAACTGTATATATTTTCTATTGACTCTAAATTCCCTAATATTATTTTTGGCTGTGTTGGTTTCTGTTAAATCCATTCAATGAGTTCTATTAAAATACTTCATCTTTTCATATATTTTCCATATTTTCCTCTTTATTTAATGCCAATTGTAGTTATTTTGAGATTATTTTCTGCTAACTCCAATATTTTGATCATTTAAGGGTATGCATCTATCAACTATTTTATCACTTTTATCAGCCATTTTTTCCTGTTTCCTTAAATATCTTTTTGTTGTTGCTATTTTATTTTGTTTTGTATGTTGCACACTGTAAGTGATGCATACTGTTGAGATTCTGGTTACTATACGGTTTCTGTAAAAAAAAAAATGTTTTACTTTGTTCTGGTAGGAACAAAGTTCCTGCTTTGCTGCTGCTGCTTTGCTAACAGCTCAGAGCCTGAAGCCTACTTCAGATTTTGTGTCTCCCTCTTTCTCTGCCCCTCCCCCATTCACACTCTGTCTCTCAAAATTGAATAACCATTAAAAAAACTTTTTAAAAGAGATTTAAAGGTTTTCAACTTTTGAGACACCAACTCCTAAGAAATGCTATGAACTGGAAACAAAAGTATTTTCATAAAGATATTTATAACAGCATAATTTAAAATCTCAAGAAATTTAATGTAAGATAAATGTCCAATAATGGAACACTCTTAAATAGTGCCATAGCCATATACAGAATTATGGTGTTAATTATTTAATTAGAAAATTTTTCATAATATAATTTACACTTTTTTGCCCTTCTTTATTCTTATTTATATTAAGGTACATTACAACAGTTAAATTATTTGCAATAAATGTACATTTTAATGAATTTTAAAAATGTATACCCCTACATAAACACCATCCCAACCAAATACAGAATATTTCATAACCTGAACAGTACCCTTGTGATATTGTCATTCAATTTGCATGACATTTGAGATTTGTTCATTCTATTGAATATATCAGAAAATTTTATTTTTATTTGTGAGAAAAATCACAATTTTTAAGCCTCTATTGGCTAAATTTGTCAAACATTTTTCTGCCTTTATTAGGATGAGTATTTACATTTTTTCTCCTTTATTTTTTAATATAATTAATTAGTTTGATTAGCTTTTAATTTTTTTAATGTTTATTTATTTTTGAAAGAGAGACAGAGTGCAAGAATGGAAGGGGCAGAGAGAGAGGGAAATATAGAACCCAAAAGCAGGCTCCATTCTCTGAGTTGTCAGCACAGAGCCCAACTCAGAACTTGAACTCAGGAGCTGTGAGATCATGACCTGAGACAAAGTTGGCCTCCCAACCCATTGAGCCATCCAGGGGCCCCAAGTTTGATTGGTTTTTAAATAGAAAACCTAGCTACCATTTTTTTCCCCACAGTACCATATCTATCTATCTATCTATCTATCTATCATCTATTTATCTATTTTTATATATTGCCAGGCTTGTTCTGCTAATTTTTTTATCAAAAAAATTTGTGCTCATACTTAGGAAAGCCATTGTTCTCTCTATATTTTTTATCTTGTAATCCCATTGTCAGATGTTGTTTTCGGGTTGTGCTGACCTTATCAAGTGAGTTGCAAATGGAGATCTATTAGCCACAATTAGGGAGTCGTATCTTCTTGGCCATACCCACTAGAGTGGAACTTTCCATTATAGTGTGAAGGGTGATGGGGGTGGAAAGAAAGAGCAAGTCATGGCTCAAGTAACACAGACTCTGGCACTTATAACAGATTTAGTAGATTACTTGAATAAATGTCTATTCATTTGCTGTGTACTCTAAGGACAATTCCCAGAGATTTAGATATTTTTAAAAAATAATTTTCACCAATATGGTTGTTTCACTAGGGAGAAAGTCCAAAGAGCTCATCACATTACCATTCTCAAATTTGTTCCTTGGGGGCTCTTTTTACTAAAAATAAAACATTCTTATTTTGATTTCTTCAAAAGGTTCTAAAAATGACCTAACACTAGATCTATTTTTACATTCTTGAAATATAGAACCTTTCAATAAGTCTAACTCTTTTTTTTTTTTTTTAAATTTTTTTTTTTCAACATTTTTTTATTTATTTTGGGACAGAGAGAGACAGAGCATGAACGGGGGAGGGGCAGAGAGAGAGGGAGACACAGAATCGGAAACAGGCTCCAGGCTCCGAGCCATCAGCCCAGAGCCTGACGCGGGGCTCGAACTCACGGACCGCGAGATCGTGACCTGGCTGAAGTCGGACGCTTAACCGACTGCGCCACCCAGGCGCCCCAATAAGTCTAACTCTTAAAATCAATAGAATTATAATTTTAAGGAAATTGTACCTTACTATTCATGACAGTTTCTTGTAATACTAAAATTGACCATATTCTTAGTTGTGCATATAATATTCCAATACCTGTAATTCTCTGATCATCTTCAAAACTCCAAAGGAAGATTAAGAAATACTTTTCTAGCTTCTTATCTGAAAATTATATCTTAATCCTATTTACTACCTAGAGATATAACTTGCAAAATTCTCTTTAGAATTTAATATCTCCTAAACCACTGTCACTGAAAATATCACAACAGATGGCTCTTTTGTTGGCTGTCACTGTCTTTCAGCCAGGAGAGAAATTTCAAAAGGCCTCCAATTCATTCTTTGATTGTGATCAGGCCTGCACCATCTAAAATGAAGTATCAGAAATGCAATAGGGAAAATTTGTTCCAGTGAAATTTAGGTACATATTTTACATCAATCCAACAGACAAAAACAAAACAAAAAACAAATTAAACAATACATAACAGTGGCATATATATTATTTGCTTCCTTAGAAATTGCAATGGACTAGCAAGGCTTGAGAGCAAAAATATATATATATATTACGATGTGCCTGCACTAAAGACAACATAGGTTGTTTTGAAAAATGATCTTGTCACATACTTTCTTTCTGACCTGAAGTAAATTATATCGTCTCTGTGTGAGTCTTGAATTCCTTATATGTTAAAGATTATGATGTTGATTATCTTTATGATATTGCTGCGAACATTAGATATAGTGTTTCATACAATGTGTAAAGTTCAGGAAATACATTTTTTCCTTCCATATGATACATAATAGTTTCTACTTTAATATCCTTTGTCCTTCAGCAGAGGCAATAAATTATAACCAGAAAGTTAAGAAAATGGCTCTACCCAGTTTACCTACATTGAATTACATGGTGTTGGCAAATATTATTTAACCTTTCTGCATAGGATCGTTGTGAGAGAGAGTTCAAATAGTGTATGTGAAGTGTCAAGAATACTCTGCAGCATTTAATAAGTATTCAAAAAATATTAACCATTGTTACTATATTCTCAAAGATCATATATAGTAAATAGGGGAAAAAAAGAGTTCAGAGAAATTAAGGTATTAGTTCTAAAGCCTTCAACAATTAAATGGCAAAAAGCAATTAAAACAATGGAGATGGGATTTCAGGTCTTCCATTGAGAGGTAATAAGATTTTCATGAATAAACTCATTGTATTCACAGTTTGGAAAAACAAGGGTGACTTTAGTAGAAAGAGAGCAGAAGAAATAGATAAAAGAAGCGGAGCATCCAGAGCTGTTTGGAATCACATTACACCTAATTTATAGACAGATTAGGCTTTTTCTCAGGCATCATCACATTATCCAAGATTCTAAGATTTTTGTTGATGTTGTTTCCTACTCTTTTTTCTAGAATACTAAGCTCAGTGAATAGAGATCAAATATAAACCAAATAAAGTTTAACAATCAACATATAGGATCACACTAGTAAAATAACTTCATAAATGTAGGTCATGATTGAGGAGTGAAAACAAATTAACTTGAAATATGTAAATCATTGTGACCCATTTTTAGCTTGAATTATTTGTCTTTTGACACAGATTTTCACTTTGGTTAATACATTTTTATTTGAATCTTTAATTTCTAAGATCAACATGTCCCTCCATTAATTTATTCTAGACTCAAGCCTTTTATAGACAGCTAAAAATGTGCTGAGGTGTTAACACTGAAACAGCAAGAAAATTTTCACCTGTTGAATGAGAAGACCAAATGATTTATTTAGGATTTTAAGAGGATCCTTCCTGCTTAGGTGAATTTAATTTACCACAGAAAACAGACCCTGCATATAATATAAAGCACCTTACTTAACCTCCAAGTGTACATTTTCAAAGAAAAATTTGTTTCTTTTTCAAGACTGATTAATTCACATGAAATTAATACTCACTAATTTTGTATTTATTGAATAAAAAAGGTCATTTAACTTGTATATAATAATCAAAACAACTGAAAAGCAAATATTTAATCTAATAATTTACATCTGGATTAGAAGTTACTGTGTTTACAAAAATGTGCCATAGTTTAAAAAACAATTTTAATGTTTGTTTATTTATTTATTTATTTATTTGAGAGAAAGTGAGAGCATGAGCAGGGGAAGGGCAAAGAGAGAGGGACACACAAAATCTGAAGCAGGCTCTAGACTCTGAGCTGTCAGCAGTGTCCTACACTGGGCTTGAACTCATGAACCACAATATCATGACTGTTGCAGACTATGAGTCTGGGGTTCTCTCTTGTCCAGCGAGAGAGCAGATGCAGAAATGAAAACGAGAGAGGCTAATGTCCAGAAGGAGAAAAGAGCCCTGAACAGGGGTTTTGTCTCCGTATTTATTGAGCTCTGAAGGTTTACATATGTGGTGAATGTGCAGAAGAAAACAGTAAGATAGTGACTATTAACTTGTGTATGTAAGAAGCAAAGGATTGGTGGGGGGGGGGGGCGCGTTAGAAGTTGAGATTAAAGCACAATGTTATATTGGCACTAGACGCCAGATGGACAGTGTTTCTCTGTGGGCAATATAGCCAAGTAGCTGTTACCTCTAAAGTTTAAGATTGCTGGAGCATGCTGCCTCAAGGCTAATAAGGCACCCTTTTCACTAGCTAACGTTGGGGGTCTTCGCCTGTATCAGTTTTTCTTCTCTAAATGTTCTTGGATATGTTCCTGCTGAGGAGGCAGCTTTCTACCCTAAGCCTTGTTTTACTTAATGACTAACTTTGGCCGCTTTTACCCTGTGGCAGCTTTCGGTTCTAAGCCTTGTTAACCCATTGGTGCAAGGGTACAGAATTCTTAAACTTATTTCCCATACATGACCTGAGTCAAAGTTGGATCCTTAACCAACTGAGCCACCCAGGCACCCCAAAAATGTGCCATAATTTTATATTACTTTAGCTTTAGTCATGACTTGGACTTTAATGACTTAATAAAGAATTTGTCCATAAAAAGATATTCTGGGATAATCATATTTTGGGCTCAATGTAAAAAAGAGTGGTGGATTGTCTTGCTGGTAGTATTTGGGTACATAAATCAGAATGTAGGTATGAACCCATTTTAGCCTAAAAGGGGTAAGAATTAGGTGATATGTTAAAGCCATTTGACCATGTATAAGCAAATTGCAAGATCCAGGTAGTGAACATATATTCAATACATTGAGTAATGCTAGTTTTGAAAGTGTGTATAGTTGATCGGTAACATTACATATATGAAAATTCATGTCACGTAATTTTTCTGAATAATCATTCATTTATTTAATTAATGAAACTGTTACTAGTCCAAGTGGAATGGGTGCACATATATGCTTTATGTAATATTTTAAGCAATTGAAATATTTTAGCAATTCAGTTGCTCTTTTTCTTTTTTCTTTTTTTTTTTTTTTAATATTTTAAACTGATTTCTACACCCAATATGGGGATTGAACTCACAACCCCAAGATCAAAAGTCACATGCTCCACTAACTGAGTCAGCCAGGTGCCCTGCCACAACAATCCAGTTGCTTCTAAAAAATCTAGCAACTATACAGTTTGATAGCAAGAGTATATCCTATTATTTTACCCACATGAAGAAATCTGAATTGCTCTTTCACTCATTCCATAAAGATGGATATGATCAGACTAAGCATGGTATATAGTATATATTTACGGTATCTTATTGCAAATAGCTGTGTTCAGTGGTTCAGTGGTGACTCTGCTTGTAAATACTAGCTTCACTTTCATCATCAAACAGCAAGAAAGAGTAATTTCTGGGCCAAGAAAAAAAAAAAAGAAAATTCAGCCTTCAGTGGAGCAAGATTGGAAGAAAATTCAAGGTGGAAGTAAACTGAGTCATGGATTGGCAACACAGTCAAAAGAATATGTTAACACAATATCCATTAATATTGCTGCTATTAATTGACAGCAGGAAGTGAAGGAGAGTAGAGAAAGAAAAGAGGGAAGAGGATGAAAAAAGGAGAAATTAGAGAAAGACAAGAAGGGAGGAGGTATCCAAATTTAATTACATCCATAATGTTTTAGGAATGTGCACCCAGTCAATGTGAAAGAATATTTTGGGAAAATATAAAAAAAAAGAGTGGCTTTATGGAAATGATAATATTTGTCATGTATAATAAAGGTTGGGATTTTATAAAATTGGGGACTCTGATTCAGTGACATGGGGTGGGCCTGAAATTCTGCATTTCTAACAATCTCCTTGGCAGTGCTTGTGTTGCTGTTCTGAAGACCACATCTTGAGTAATGAGGTAATAAAAGGTGGGGACGATGTTGATGTTTATTCCAGGCAGAATGAAGAGAACACTTAACATCACGGAAGAATGAAAGTGTTGCCTGATGAACTGGGGAATCTGTAGGCCCTGTGGCCTCAATCCAGAAAGATCCAAAAGAGTCGCTGAAGGTTCTTGGCCTTGTCACGAGAAGGAATTCAAGGACAGACATGTAGCACTGTGGATGAGTAACACAAGCAGGAAAGTTTATTAAAGTGAAAAGTACACTCTCAAGATATGAGGGTTATAGAGAGAGAGAGAGAGAGTGCTACTTTTGACAGTTGTTAACTAGGGGGCAGGACCTTTATTACCTGGGGCTAGAAGCAGGGTTTCTTGCTTTTTCTTCCTGATTTGGTCAGGGGTATCCTATCAGGGCATCCTCCATCTTGGGCCTGTCTGGTTTGATCCAGCCTCCTTAGAGTGCTGCCAGGACAGGCCTCTGACCTTCCCAATAGCTGACCGCCAGGCATCCTGTTAGAACCTAACTAATGGCTGACTCTAGTATCTCCCCGCCCCCCCCCCCCACCTTAGGACTCTAAAATCTTTTAAGGGTAAGTGGGTGATGCTCCATCTTCAGTAACTACTTCATGCTAATGTGGGATGTTGATCCTGCCTGAAGCCCTTGCAAGGAGTCCTTGCTATCTAAGTTTTAGAGAGTCTGGATGGACAATGGGGAGTAAAAGGAAGTTGTGGCTCAGTCTGGTGCGTGTTGATGGTCATTTGTTTCAGAGTTGCTTTGGACCACCATCTGAAGATTTATCTGGCTGAAGCAAGAGTAAATAAATTCTGTCAGTAACTTTAGGATACAAAGTCCAATCATCAGAATAAGGAGTATTCTATTAAGGGTCCAAAAAGAGGATATAACCATGAAAGGTCTGGAAACCAGTAGAACAAGGAGTCCCACCAGGAGGAGAAGGTAGGGTGGGTTTATGGGGAACCTTTGTCCAGTTAGTTACTGTCACAATGACCTGAAGGCTTTCTTTTTTTTTTTTTTTTTTTTAATTTTTTTTTTTTTCAACATTTATTTATTTTTGGGACAGAGAGAGACAGAGCATGAACGGGGGAGGGGCAGAGAGAGAGGGAGACACAGAATCGGAAACAGGCTCCAGGCTCTGAGCCATCAGCCCAGAGCCTGACGCGGGGCTCGAACTCACTGACCGCGAGATCGTGACCTGGCTGAAGTCGGACGCCCAACCGACTGCGCCACCCAGGCGCCCCCTGAAGGCTTTCTTAAACCTCTCCAGATGAATTGATCCATACATAGCATGATGTGCTCATATTTTTGTAAGAATGTAGTGAAGGGCCTTTTGTAGCAAAGTGACTTGCGGGCTTATTTATATGTATTCTTGCTTCACAGGAGAAGTTAATACAGGTGTAGCAGTTGGTGTTAACTGTCATATAGACTTTGTTTTGTTTAGCAAGAAATCAGGTAATTACTAAGAGGAACTATGGAGACAAAAGAAAAACATAGGTTAATGGTTGGAGCAAATTATAAACCCAGTGTCTGAGTCTCAAGTGCTGTCAGTGAAATTTCTAAATCTCAGTCTCAAAGCATCCTCAGATGGAGTGGGGGCAGGCAGTGGTAGTTAGATGGGTTTTTCTGGCTTGTAATTCCAGTGTCTTTGGTGATCTTTTTTTGAAAATGTCTTTTTATTTTTGAGAGAGAGAGAGAGTGAGCAGGCGAGGGACAGAGAGAGAGGGAGACACAGAATCTGAAGCAGGCTCTAGGCTCTGAGCTGTCAGCACAGAGCCCGATGCAGGGCTCAAACTCAGGAACTGCAAGATCATGACCTGAGCTGAAGTCGGATGCTTAACTGACTGAATCACCCAGGCACCCCTCTGGGTGATCCTTTTGAACGTCCCATACAGCAACAGGTACAAAGATGGTCTATATGTGAGTTTTATGGCAATTTCTTTGAAGTTGACTTCAATTTGTCCAACTTCAGTTTTCAGGGCTTCAGGGGGAAAAAAAAGCACTTGACCTTAAGTCAAGAGAATGGAATAAGATTGGAAAGTTGGAGAGATATAGCCAGATATTTGAGGAAACCTGAGGAATTTAGAGTCTAGTCTAGTTTATAGTAAATAGTATTAAAATCTAGTATGTACAAAGATACTAGGAATGTTAGTGAAACATTTTCTCTTTCTGAAATCACCCTCATTTCCATTAAAGAGAGACAAATTAAGACTAACTCATTGTAAAACAAGTCCAGTTTTAACAAACTTGGCCTAATTATTTACATAAACTCAGCAAGAATAGTGATTGGTCATATAAGTTTTAAAAATCTGGTTTGCTAGAACTTTTCATAAGGAATCTCCAGATTGAAGTTTTAATAGCTTCTTGAAGCCAGAGCCAAGCCAAATGTCATCAGAATTGCCTGCGACACATATAAACATGGGTGAATTCCTCTTCTTGAGGTCCCCAAAATATCGTGAGGTTCGTGCACCTGCCAGGAAGTGACAGTCTTCACTCATCTGAAAAGGCTGCTGAGAACTCTGTAAGCAGTATCAGGCCAACATTTCCAATGGGCTCCACAAAGTCAACCTTAGTTCCTTATAGCTGTCTGGTCATATCTGAGTCTATGCTTGTCTCTCTCAAATATGACATTCCAGTCAAAGACTTGGTAATATAATCAATTTCTAGTAATGTCCTGTTACAAAGATAACAGATCCGCATTGACCTTATGCAAATAATTATATTGATATGAAATAAAGAATATTCACCCAGAATATTCTGAATTTCAGAGGGTTTGGGTAGGGAGCAAAGCTAAATGTTTGAATTTGTTCACAAAGGGATATCTTATCATATTTCTGTAAGTCATAAATATCTTAAGAAAAAAATTCCTCAATCTGGAAGAGCAAACATTAGAGAACCAACAATGTTTCAAACAAGAGTCATAAAAAGCAATAATCATCTTCTTCAATTCATTCAGTGCTATGTTATTAATTCCTGTTCTGTGTGAATGCAGCTTTCCCCTTAGTTCCAGAAATTACTACCCAGTTGAGTTTTATGATCTTAGAGATATCAGAAACCTGTATTTGTTAGAAATTCCTTTTCATGAATCTCCTTGAAGATGAAACACATTTTACAAGAGGATAAGAACAATAACTATAGATGATAAAAAAAATAAAAACCTCAGAAATAGACATGGTTAAAGATCTGATGAGAGTCCATTGTAATGCAGTTGACAAGGAAATCTAGATATTTCTATGACATAACCTTTTAATAATTAAAATGTCAAGTGATGACCTTATACCAGAATATATTAAAACTTTAGGAATTTCATATAATTTCTAGAATAGTTATAGCATTTACCCTTCCAATACAACCTAAGGAGATGTATTATCATTTGTTTGACAACGCTTCCCAAATAACTTAACATACCAAATGAACAAGCCTAATTAGTAGAAAAGATTTCATTTAGAATTCAAATCCTGGGAAATTTGTCTAAAAACTTCAGAAAGTTTTAAAGCACAGGCCTAAATAGGAATAAAGATAATTATAAATTTAGTATTTATATTTAACCAAGGTGGCATTAAGGGATTCTATAGAAAATTATACAATTGTTAGAAAAACTTAGCTCATATAATATTGAGAAACTTCAGTTTTCTTAAGTAATTAAAGACCTGATAAAGACAAAACATAGAAACTTTTGTTTTCTGGGCAGAAAAAAAAAACACTTTGTTTACAATTTCTTACTGAGATCAGGAGAACATCCAAGAAAACTTCATCTTTGTAATAGAGAGAAAAGATGAATCTCATTTTTATACCAGTATACTTTTAAAATCCATTCATTACAATCTTAGTTCTGACCACACAAAAAATTATTTTCTAAAGTTTTTTTTCATTAACCTTCTACAATTTTCTTTTTTATTTAGATTTTTCCCCTGAATGTATTTCCATTCCTTATACCTTTTTTTAATCAAAAATGCATCTGACTTTTCCTACATATAGAGCTACTTCCCTTATTTCTATCAGTGTTAATTACATTTACCAGAATTTTAATTCTTAGAAACCTCAGTCTCCAGTGAAAATTAAGTAGTAACCTATTGTGAACTGTTTGTTACACCAGAGTTTTTTAGAACCGTAGTTTATGAATACATTTCATAAATTCAAAAGCCAAATATTTTTCAATAGTACAATCTTTCAATAAAGCATAAGGAATATTTGTTAATAAACCCAAGTATCCTCAGTTTCTCTGCAATAATAAGCCAAAAGCAGACAAACTTATATTCAGTAATCAATACTTTCATTTTTTTAAATAAAAGACTTAGATATCTAGTGAATTCAATCCAATTTGTCATTTACCTTAGCAAAACTTAATCCTTTTTTTAATGTTTATTTATTTTGGGTGGGGGCGGGGTGAGGATGGGCAGAGAGAAGGGGACAGAGGATCCTAAGGAGGCTCTGTGCTGATAGCAAAGATCCAGATGTGAGGCTCAAACTCACAAACGCCGGGATCATGACCAGGGCCAAAGTTAGATGTTTAACCGACTGAGCCACCCAGGTGCCCCAACTTAACAAAGCTTTAAAGTTACAGATTACTGAAGATTTTGAAAGCTATAAATCTTTTTATTTACTCAATCTGCTTGTTCTTATCAATTACCCATAAAATGTTACAAGACAGACAAAATTATCTATCATTTTAGGTCATCTTTTTGTTGACAAATTGCAACAGAGATAACATGAGCTTATTCAATCTTTAGTAAAACTTGGTAGAATAAAAGTTTTATTTTAATGCTGATAACTCTAAAGACATGTCTATTTTAATTAAGTCAACAGACTTAAATTAGCATTAATACCAAATGTGCTATACCATCTTCAGTAGAAAGTAATTTGTTCCCTGTGGTCAATTTTACTTGAGCTCCTATGTGGAAATCTGAAGTGGGTGGTTTAAGTCCAAGGCAACTCTGGGGCCCCTTAATGCTGATTTGGTGCTTCAGTTTGAACCTCATAAGGAGGCAACCCATCAGCTTGGGGTGTTTTGTTTTGTTTTCCTCCTTGGTAGCAAGTGTAGGAGGAACAGGGGACAATGGTGCCAGAGGCACTGAAGATGGTATAGGAGCCCATTATGCATGAGCCATGAGCATGCTGGTGCCCAGACAGGAGGAGAGGGAGCTGGAAACAGCAAGGCGGGAGTGGAATAAAAGCACAGAGGGCAGAGGAAAAGGATTCCTGGTCCTAAAGCTCATCATCTTAGACACATGCACAGATACCTTTAAAAAAAAAATGAAAATAGGCAATTCATGTTGGGCCAGAGAAGACAGGGCACCTTCCTGAAACAAAACGAGTTTCAGCAGCTGCTTGGAATATTCCTTAAAGTCCCCATCCCAAGGTGACTAACAAGACAATTGGCTCCAATTATCACAACCCAGGAAACCAATGAGGGAGAAAACCCCACAAACAATAAGAGGCAGGCAACATTTGTCCATTCCTCTCAAGATATATTTCAATCTGACACAGAAAAGAAGAAACAAACAAAGAGGAGACGAGTGACTCAGGAAAAATAGAAGGAGGTTATTCATAGGATCTTGGCAGCAACCTATTTATAAGAGAGACAAAGGGAAGGCACATAGAGAACTTGTCAAAACACAGGTAAGGGGGCAGAATAACAGAAGTAGAAGGGCCTATTGATGGAAAGAGGGGAAGAAGGTGAAGAGAAGGGTATCCTCAGCTTCCTAAGGAGTATGGACAGATCAGGGTTTTGGTACAGGGCCATAAAGGCCTAACCATATGAAACTTTGGCCCATTATACAGAAGAGATCAAGTTGTAATATGGTGTTATAGTTAAGACTACTATTTGTTTTTTTCAGATATTCCCATCCTCTAGTTTATATTCATGCCAATATAAGTACACTTGGGAAGTGTTACAAAAGAAGTACACTTGGAAAGTTAAGCATAGGAGTCATCAGGGTCAAACTGGTCCTAATTTCTCAAGATGTATCTCAAGGGAGTGTCAGATGGGATCTAGGATTGGGTATCCACTTAAAGGAAAGATAGACAGTGACAGTAACCTGAGCTAGAGACATCCCTGCTGAACCCCTAGACAATTGCCTTGGATAGAAAGGGACTCCCTCAAATTATCATTCCAGGTTCAGATGGGCATCCCTCACCTGCAGACCTCTTTGGCCTAGTGCACCTCCCGAACAGGGAACACCCGCTCATCCTTTCTTTCAGTCTACAGGAGTTTCCTGAAGAGACAAGTCTCCCCTGCACTAAGATGGCATTTAATCTGGCCAAAAAGCAATTTTTGTTTTCTTTTTTTAGGCCTTTTAATGGGAGCTGATCCTAGTGTCTCAAGGTACACCTTAAGGGAAAATCTTTGGAGGCATAGGTGGAATTTTTCATTGTCTTTGGGAGAGAGTTGACTCCTGTAAAAAGGACCAACTAAACCTGGGCTCCCATTATTTTCAAGAGGGTACTCCAACCCTCTACTGAGAACCCCAATAGAAGATCTTCATTTGATAACCCCAATGAAGCCCAGAGTCCTATTATACCAAGGGGAGCTGATTTTGTCCTAGGATATCAACAGGGCCTTAATTAAGAAGTATCTTGGAGAATTCTTATGGTGAGTGGACTGGGGGCATCCCCATCCCCAGCCTGCTGTCCATTCATCTCATCACAGTGGCTAGCATGCCCTGTGATGACCTGGTGTCCCAGGGCCTGTACCTCATCTTAGCACTGCAGTTCTAAGAGTGTCAGCCTTCCTGAAACCCCTCAACAAGAATGATAAAAATCATGTCCCATAAGTAACTCTGAGAGGACATCATCTTGACTCCAAGATCTCTGAATATTTCATTCCCCTCATTCTGGTAGGCCTCTCAACAGTTAGTGACAAATAATGGCAGCCAGGGATAGGGGTCCCTTTGATGGTCTAAAATATTTCTTGTCAGACCCACAGAAATCTTTTGATCTCTTCTAATTTGCCACTAGTGCAGGTAGAATCAACCTCTATTTTCCAATTCTCTGAATCCCTGAATTGCTTGGATTGAATGGCATTCAATTAAGTGGTGAACTGAGGCAAACCCACAGGGAAAAATCTCATTGGGCAGGATCCCTTGGTACGAAGTAAAATGCCTTATAACTTGTTAGTTACAAGATCTCTGGGATAGGTGGCAGAACACCTTGCAGGTTTCTTTGCCCCACCACCAGCACAGGAGAATGTGGAAGTAGGTATGAGAGGAAGCATGGTGATGGTGGGGGATCACAGCATCTCATACCCAAGAGACGTGGAATAGAACTTCTGGACACTGCACAGCATAAGGGCAAGCCTCTGCCACTCTCACTTTTCAAAGTGAACTCCAACGCATTCAATTTGCCCAATATTAGCCTTGAGCTGTCCCACTTCCGCAGTTGTCAGAGAGAGCAGATAAACATAGTTGGTCAGAAAAGATGAGATAAATAGCACGAGACACTAACACTTAAGGGAAAGATCCACAGAAATATTTCTGATGAGATAGAGACAGCCTGAAAATAATGGACAGTCACTTAGGGATTAGTGTAGTGGATCTCGGTGTGGTGCTTGTGAGTGTTACTTCCATGAGTGGCTGTGAAGCACTCTTTAACATGTCTCAGTTTCACCCACTGGACGTTTAAAACATCCATGGGGGCTCGGAGCACTAGATGGTCAACCCTTATATGTGTGTCCCTGGGTGAGCTGGAAATTAATTACCTTGAGAAGTAGTTCCCTATACAACTGCTACATATCTAGAGGAATGACTTCAGATATTTCCCCAGGGCCCTTACTCACCTAAGAACACCTTTCAGTGGGAAGGAACAAGTGTCTCTTTATTCTTCAGAGCTGAAAATCAGCCTCTCATAAATGCTACCAGACTGTGCTATTTCTGGACAGATCAGAAAGAAAGAGTTAAAAAAAAAAAAAAAAAAAAAAAAAGGAAAAGTGACTAAGCAACTCACCAGCCAGGGGAGGCAAGAGTTGGAGACTCACCAGTGAAGAGGGTTGTGCAACCTGCTGTTACCTTGTTCCTTCCTGGTCCCCAAAAAGATGCTGCTGGGTGAACTGGGAAGTCCTCATGCCCTGAGGCCTCAACCCAGCCAGACCTGAAGGACTCGCTGAAGATTCTTGGACTTGTCACAAGAAAGAATTCAAGGACAGACACGTAGCACAATGAATGACTAACAAGCAGGAAAGTTTATTAAAGTGAAAAGCATACTCTGGAGATATAAGAGCAGGTAAAGGAATGAGAAAGAGAGCAAGAGAGCATGCAGCAAGTAGGAGCATATGCTGCGTGCCCCAGGGGCTGGATTTCTATTTTTTATGGATTGTTGTTAACTAGGGTTGGAATATTCATTACTTGGGGAAGGAAGCAGGGTTTCTCACTTTTTCTTTCTTGATATAGCCAGGGGTTTCCTGTCATGGCATGTGCCATTTTGAGCCTGTCTGGTTTGATCCAGTTTCTTGTGGAGTACGGTTAGGATAAGTCTCTGACCTTCCACAGCTGGCTGTAACTTCTTCAATGCTGACCTCCAGGTATCCCGTTAGAACCTAACTACCTGCCTACTCTAACAAAAGCATTTGGTCTGGTGACTATTCCACTGGATATAGAGAGACTGTCAGATAATGGAGTTGGAAAGAAAAGAGTATAATCAGCCTCAGCAAAAGGTTTCTGAACACTAATTTTTGGCAAAGGGAAGCCTTAAAAAAGCCTCTGTTCATAAGTGTGGTGCTGTAGGTCTGTAAAGGAGCAAACAGGTTATAGTTTAAAGGACAGAACAAATTGAAGTAGAGCAAGGAAGAGGGACAGGAAAAAGTGTTAGGAGGCCACTGCTATTGCTTAATGAAAGAAACCCCAGGCTGAACTTCAGTATTGAAGATGGATCCAGATTTGGCACCTTTTCTGAGTTATAATTGTAGAGTATAGTGAAATATTAGTTGGAAAAGTTGGGGTAAAAATATATGTCAAGGAGGGGCACCTGGGTGGCTCAGTCGGTTAAGTGTCCGACTCCAGCTCAGGTCATGATTTCACGGTTCGTGGGTCAAGCCCCACATCAGGCTCTGTGCTGACAGCTCAGAGCCTGGAGCCTGCTTCAGATTCTGTGTCTCCCTCGCTCTCTGCCCCTCCCCTACTCATGCTCTGTCTCTCTAATCTCTCAAAAATAAATCAATGTAAAAAAATTAAATATATATCAAGGAAAATAGTACTTTATATTTTGTTTTATTTTGTTTGTTGTTTTTCCCCCGAGTAACTACATGGATGAAAAAGCCATAGGAAAATGGGTAATATTGAAAAAGTTGAAGTTATAGGGTGACACGAAAATAATAAGGTTGAGGGACCTGCAACATGTCCATATGGGTATATTGATTAGACCCTTAGAGTTTTGGAAGATAAATCCTAGAAATGGGCTACTGATGTTGGTAATTAGACAGTGAAGCATGTGTACTGATTATCTACTGTAAGCCAGTAATTTGTTCATAGTTTAATTCATAGTTTAGTTCATAGTTTAATTATCAGGCTGCTATAACTTTAGCAAAGCAGTTTTCATAGAATGGTACAAATGGTACAAATGGTACAGAAGTAAATGAATTTGTGTACCTTGTGGGAATGTATGGACATGTGTATATAAATATGAAATGTGAACTTGGGAAAGTAATGTCTGTGATATTTGTCTTTTTAATTGGATAGTAAAAGGGAGCATATGCCATTTTTTTTCTAGAGGGGCTATTCCTATTTTCTGATTATGTGTTCTGGTGACAGATGTCCCCAGAAATGTGTCTACAAGCTTTTCTCCAAGGCCAAGGGCATCCTGTAGACACTGACAAATAGGTTATTAAATTACCATATACAAGATTAAAGCTGGTGATAATTGCAAACCAGAAAGTAATTGATGATGCCACACAGTTTGTCAATACTCAAATCCCTAGTCAACAGTATGACTCCCTAAAGAAAGGCATCTTCCTACTGACCCTTTGTTACTATGTATTGTACCAAAATTAAGTCACAGAGTTTAGAAAAGACATGAGATATTAAAATTGTTTATACATTTTTGTACGAAATTCTAGAATTATCTATTAACGTCAGTCATTTTCCTATACCTGGGCAATTTTCTGTAATTAGAAAACATATAGTTATCAAACTAGACATTCAAATGTTGTACATCTTTCCTCTATTTGAAATTTTCAAATGTACTCTCTTCCATGGAAAACTATGGGGTGAGGAATTATGGAACGGTTTTAATTCAAGTCATTTCCTCCCATGACACACATGTATATGAATTACAGAAGGCTTAAGCATGATGTTCTAAGCACCTCAGTTAGTCTTCAGTTTTGAAATTACTCTCTTAAACAGAGTAAAAAAAATCCTTTAATTTCATTGATGTGAAGCAAATCCCCCTGCTTCAATTAAGAGCAATTGGAGGGAACAGTGATAACAGAAGTCCACCTCCTAGCAGTGTATAACTAGACAATTAGGGACTCTGGCAGTGAGCCAGACTGTCAGGCTGTTTTTCATGGCTGTTACTTTACTGACAGTACCTTCATGACATTTGTACCTTGACACCAGAAGTGCTAACAGCTGCAGCACCAGTGGTAGAAAGGCAGGAAAGACCTTTTTCAGCTTTAGTTGCTCTCACAGATTGTCAGCACCCTAAGAGAATAAAGTCTGTAAAAACTGACTTCAGCCTGCTATATCCTTTGTGAAGATTTTTGGTTTGGTTTCTGAAAAGCAGTTTTGTTCTATGACATTGGACTTAGGGGAGGTATGACTTTTTCAAGATAGCAGACACGTGTGGTAAACGTGTGACAAATGGCAGTAACAAGGTTGGTCTGGGAGTTCATGGTTTTGTGAAATGAAATATTTCAACAACCAATTCTATGCTTGGTAATTTGCTACAGGCAGCCCTTTTGACCCCAAACTGAGGAAGCCAAAAAAGACTAAAGACCAAAAATTCTAGTTATCTTGAAGTTGGATGGTATCCATAACTAAGAGTGACGGAAGTAACACTGTGACTTGTAGTGGCTGTTACTAATGGCAGAGCTTCAGACTGTCAGGAAATGAAAAAGGTCAGAAGACAAGTGCACATATGTGAGAAAAGAGTTCAAATGATAAAAGATGAGATGTGATCTTAGAAAAGTTTATATTTGGAATTGTACCAGTCTGTCTTAGTGTTTTTAGGGTTATTCTTGGCATATCAGTGCATCACTAACATTTGGACATACTCTTGAGAACCAAGGTCCAAAAAGGCATACACTACTATTTACTATCAGGGTGCCAATATGCACTGATAGCTCTTTCTTCATAAATTAAGTTCCTTTCTTATCATTTTAGTGTTCCTACCATTTTGGCCTGAGAAATTCAAATAATTATTTAATGAAATATAATTAACTTGCCATAATTGGAAGAGAATTTAAGAGACATTTTACAACAATTAAATTACTATAATACAATTTCCTATAAATGTTTTGATACTAATAGCATATGCGGAGTGTATGAGAATATAGATCTGAAAAGTTTTTGTAAAATGACTGTATTTTTAACTTCACCATAGCAAAGCTATCTCTGTACTTTTCTGAGTATAGCACTTTGTTTTTATTGATATTTCAAATATTCCACACATCCAATGTAAAATCTTTAAACAGTATAAAAATCCACAAATATAAGAGATTTAAGAGAAATGAGTAATCTATTAATAACTTTAAGTAAATCAAAGTAAAGGAAACAGGAAATGGAGAGAAAAATTTATAATTAAGCAAATTCAATCACCATATCCATTAAATTTGTTTTCTTCATGTACATTCTGATGTTCATAGAAGTAAGAGAACTATGTGATTTTGTGTATAATTCAGTATGCTCACTCCCGATTCCAGGATTCTTTCTAATGTAATGCCCTGGGCATGCTCAGGAAGCTAAAACATCAGAGGATTTTTCCTTTGGCACTTTGTTGTGATTCATGTCAAAATGGAAACTCCAACTTGTGTTGAGAGAATATAAATACATTGGTTAGATACGATAGAATTGCATCATAGTAATCTCAAGAACTTTGGAGAATTAAATACATTCTTTTTTTGTTTTATTTTGTTTTGCAATTAACTCTCAATTGAACAATCAGAGAGAAGCCTTGGAAAAAAGACCTATGCTTCATCCAAAATGTCCACAGGGAAGTCTGCACAATTTTTCCATTCCATTGCTAATGAGTCATTTTCACCTGACTCCTGCTCCCAACACTCCCTCCTCCCCCCAAAGAACCAGCTGTCATTTTCCACAGCTGAATGAGTTTGGTACCAGACAGGTGGTGGCAGGGTGGGGAAGAAATTGTGTCAGTGGGATGTAGTTAATCTGGAATTAGGATGATCCACCTGGTATCATTAAAAACTGTGTCATAAATAGTTCACTACAATACAGTTAAGTTAAAGTTAAGGTTTTCAATATCCTTGAAAAGTCAAGAATGTCTAACATTAATTACATATTTGAGAAGTCATCTTCATAGTACTAGACTAATGAAATCCATTTACAAATGACAGAATTTTATATCTTATTTATAGAAAAAGTGGATTGGACTGTGCTATTCTAGATTCTGACATTTACTTACTCTTTAACCTCCTGTGTGCTATAGGCTGTCTGAAAGAAAATTTGTCTTGACATCAGTAAAACCAGGTTGAAGCTTACATGGTCTAATATATTTGGAAGTGTGTTTTTATAAACTATGGTATTTAATATGTGTATAAGTATGTAAAATAGTATTGACATTGGAATTCATTCAATAGACTGTTTTCACAACAACCTGGTAAACATGTCTGAGTTCCATAATGCAGGAAACAAGATCACTAGCCACATAACTCAATACATCTCCATGACAGTGACTATGACCATCCACTCCTGATTCAGTTCTTCTGTTTTCTTCAGCTTAGAAGTCATGTCCCTCTTGAAAGCCTTCTCCAGAATGCTCAAAAATGGGCTGGGTGTTCTCCTTGTGATTCCATAGCACTAGGTTGACCTCAATTATAGTACTTATCATACAACACTGAAATTGGTTGTTTATCAGTCTTGCTCTCTCACTGGATCTGTGAAGGGCAGGTGTTTATTTTGTTCACATTTGTACTTCCAAGAACTAGCATGGCGAATAGCACATAATTGTGCACACACAATTGAACTGTCATTGAACAATTGAACTGTTATTCTGGCTGCAGCATGAAAAACATTTTAATATGAGCCAAGAATGGAATACAAGGAGATCAATTCAATAGCAAATGCAGAAAATATTCTCATTTAAACAAGTGTGGTCATGGAAATGGAGAAGTTAAAGATCTGAAACGTACATAGGGATAAAATAAGCATGATATGGTAAATAATTGATATTATGGGTAGGGAAGAATGTGATATCAGAGATGGCCTTAAAATCTGTGGCTTTCACAATGGAATCATTCCCTGAGATTTAGATCCCAAGGAAATGTGGTTACTGTTACTGTTGGAGGAGTTGATGTGGTAAGTAGATGTAGTTCCTGGACTCAATTTTAGAACTATGAATATAGTCATAACTTTGAGAAACACAAGGGAAGAAAGGTTCTAAATTTGGAAGTTGTTTGTATATACATGGTATATTGAAGTCAAGAATTGCCTAGGAAGAGATTATAGGGTAGGAATTAAAGAAGGTCGGGATCTTTTTTTTTAAATGTGTTTATTTATTTTGAGAGAGAGGAGGGAAGGGGCAGAGAGAGAGAGAGAGAGAGAGAGAGAGAGAGAGAAGGAATCCCAAGCAGGCTCAGTAATGTCAGCACGGAGCCCGATGCTTGATATGGGGCTCCTCTCAGGAACTGTGAGATCATGACCTGAGCCAAAATCAAGAGTGGGGTGCTTAACCTCCCGAGCCACTCAGACACCCCAGCCAGGATCAACTGTTGATGAATTTCACACGTAAGAGCCTAATAAAGGAATCTGATTATGCCAAAGTTCAGGAAAGCACAATGGGATATTGAGAATGAATGTGGATATCAATGGGAAAAGAATGAATGTGAGGTGTGAAAATGAAGACAATAAGTATAGATATCCCTTTTGAGGAATGTGGTTGTGTTTCATGACAGTGAAATAAGGCAAAAATTAAAGATACGACATTAAGAAAATGTGATGCTTAGTTTTATGTGTCAACTTGACTGGGCCAGACATTATTCTGGGTATGTTTGGGAGAGTGTTTCTGGAAAGTATTAACACTTCAATCCATAGGCTGAGCAAAGTGGAGTTCCCTCCCTAATGTGTGTAGACCCTATCCAATCAATTGAATGTCATAATAGAACAAAAAGACTAACTTTCTAGTGAGGGAGAGAGGATTCCTCCTGCCTTCAAGTCAAAACATCAATTTCTTTTTCCTGTTTTCAGATTTGAACTGAAACAGGCTCTTCTTTGGTCTTTAGACCAAGGCCTGCCAGATTTCAGACTATATCTATAACATTTGACTCTAGTGGTTCTCAGGTCTTCAGAATTAGACTGGGACAATACCACCAGCTCTCCTGCACCTCCACGTTGCTGACTCCAAATATTGAGATTTGCTCTCCATAATCACATTTCACATTAGCCCAATTCCTTGTAGTATATTTATATAAAGATATCCTTATTGGTTCTCAGAAAGGATGTGTGTGTGTATGTATGTATATGTGTTTGTGTACACACACACATATATTTTTTTAAGATGGAGGAGATGCATGTATTTAAATACTGTTAAGAAGGAGCCCCTTGGTGTCTCAGTCAGTTAAGCGTCTGACTTCAGGTCATTACTTTGCAGTTTGTGAGTTCAAGCCCCTCGTTAGGCTTTGTGCTGACAACTCAGAGCTTTGAGCTTGTTTCGGATTCTGTGTCTCCCTCTCTCTCTGCTCCTCCCTCGCTCATACTCTCTCCTGAGAGAGTTTCTTTCTCCTGAAAAAATAAAAAAAACATTATTAAATAAATAAATACCATTAAGAGTAATCCCTTTGAGTCTCTGGTTAGTAAGGTATGTGATCAAACCAGAGAATCCCGTGTTCCCTTGTCTACTGATGTACCCTCTTTTGTTTTTACATGTGGCCATTGGTCCTATGCAATATCATACAAGGTCTATGTCATGGCTCAAACACTTGGTAACTTCTTTGAGAGTAGTACTGGCTGAAGACTTAAGGGTAAGGGAAAGAAACCCATACCTAAAATGTGTGTTGATTCTAGTCAGGGAGAATCCCTTCCCCTTCCAGGTTGGAATCAATGTATTTATCTTGATACCAAGCAGCTGGTTAAAGTTTTCATGGAATAGGACCAAACTGGTGGAAGACAGTGGGAGCTCAATGTAGGTTGGACATTGTATAGTGGTAGTAGTTGGATCCACTTTATTGTGTAAGTTCTTATGTTCATGGGCCCATGCCTAACCTCTGTCTTTAACAAGGTTGCCACTTTGTTCATGGGTCCACATGCAAATATTAGACTGGCTGATAATGGAGACTGGCTTTAATTAGTTGGCCAAACCATTCTGTGTATTTATTTGTTTAATGTCTCTTTCTCAGTGGATGGTAGAGTGTCCAACCTCATATGTAAACATACCTTAATACAATAACACAGATTAGGTGGATTAAACAACAGAAATTTATCTCACAGTTTTGGAGGATGGAAGGACAAGATCAAGGTGTTGTTAGGTTTGATTTCTTCTAAGGCTCTCTTCTTGACTTAACTTTCTATGTCTTCACATGGTTATTACTACTATACCTATGAATGTTTCTGGTTAAAAATTTCTCTTCTTATAAGGACACCAGTCATATTGCATTAGGGCCTACCTAAAGGCCTCATTTTAATTAATCACCTCTTTGAGACCTTATCTCCAAATATGGTAACATTCTGAGGTACTGGGGAATAGGACTTCAGCATGAGTTTTGGAGGGGCAAAACTGAGCCCACAACACCAATCTTTTAATGGTTCCCTTTAGCCCTAGAACATTGACCCAAGACATTTGCCACTGTCCACTTTTTTTTTTTTTACCTATTCTTAGTTTAGGTTATTTCTCTTTCAACAGAAATTGGATGACCAGGTTCATTATTTCTTGAAATAATCCCCAACACACACCATCCCCTACCCTTCACCCCTAACCCAGATGTCTTGCAGAGTCAGCCTGTCATTGTATGTGCTCTTTTCAGGATACATATACACACTTAAGGGCACCTCGTTTCTTAATAGGAATTTTAATATGCAAAGAAGTTCTTAAGATGGGCAAGTTATTTGAAGAATAGAGTAGTGTTGGATATTGTATTGGAATTAATATATTGTCAATAAATAAACATTAACAACCAATTAAGTTTTAAACAGAAGCTTTTTTTTCATGTTAAATTCATTTATTTGTTTTTCTAATCATTGACCCATTAGAGATGAAAAATTGAAAGCAGATTTTATTAAAGGCAGTCACCTGCAAAAAGTTCTAAAAGATAAACTGAAAAAAAGAAAGATACATGCCACATGCTTTGGAGGTAATTTGAAAAAGAGGAATTTAGGAATGTAGAAAAGGAAAATGTTAGATGCTTTTTTTTTCCGCAATTTTAAACCGGTTGTAAAGGACTGTTTTTTGTTTTTTGTTTCCCTGTGTACAAAGCAAAACGTATGCTAAAGTGAAAAAAAAAATGTAGACTCACATAAGATAAATTCATGTTGACCAAAGGTGAGTGAATCAGGGTTATGGATAATGAGACAACACACCTTCTCTGATTAATTCACCTAGGATTTCTTGGTGAAGTTTGATCTACTTTTAAAAGAAATGGAGAAAAAGATAGGTTGGCAAAGGTCATAAACTTTTACAAGGTAGAACTTGAGATATAGCAACTAACATGTAAAACTGAGTTTAGAAAGAACTTTCTCATCTATTATTTCTTGAAACTTTTATTATAATCCTTCGAGCAGGAAGAGGATCTGACATCATTATTTGCATTTCAAGACACTAGCTTAGAAATGCTAAATGACTTTCTCAAGATCTAAGAGTGTGGCAGAATATGACTGACTTCAGATGTTGTTTCTTCACTACAACATACTGTCTTAAAAGACAGGCATGAGCTTACTTAGAATATGAGTGGAAGGCTTTGTTTATGAGAAGAAAACTGAAGGAGGGAATTTAAAAACAAGAATCATAACAACACAACTCTTAGTTATATTTTCTTATTTTGTTATATTAATTCATAAAGTGGGAAAATAATAATTAGTGATATTTATTAAATGCTCAATATGTACCATGCATGTTGGTAAACTTCTGTGCATTATCTCATCTAATTTTCTCATTAATTCAATGAAATAGGAGACAAAAATAATGTGTCATATATTAAGACATTATTGTCATTAATGGAAACACAGAATTCTGACTTTTACATAATTACTCCCAGAGACAGCCCAAACTGAAAGAAATATGATTCTTTACTTAGTTGCTTAGGTGGCTATCACTCTGCCAAAGTTTAAAAACTTTAGGAAAAAAAAGTTAGGTATTTATCAATTTAATTAATTTTTTCAAAGAAAAAAAATTCTGGTTTCATTGATCTGTTCTAGTGTTTGTTTTTAGTTTCTATATCATATATTTCAGCTCTAATCTTTTTTATTTCCCTTCTTCTGCTGGCTTTAAGCTTCATTTATTACTCTTTTTCTAGCTTTGTTAGGTGTAAGGTTAGATTGTTTATTTGAACTGCTTCTTCCCGTCTGAGGTAGATCTGTATTGCCATATACTTCCCTCTTATGACCACTTTTGTTGCATCCCAAAGGTTTTGGAACTTAATGTTTTCATTTTCGTTTGTTTCCTTGTACTGTTTAATTCTTCTTTAATTTCCTGGTTGACCCATTAATCCTTTAGTAGCATGTCCTTCAATGTCCATATATTTGTGGTCTTTCAATTTTGTGTGGGTGTGTGATTGTCTTCAAATTTCATGACATTTTGATTAGAAAAGATACATGCCATGATCTCAATCTTTTTGTATTTGTTGAAGCCTGATTTGTGACTTAGTATGTGATATATTCTGGAGAATGTCCCGTATATATTTGAAAAGAATGTGTATTATGCTGGTTTAGGATGAAATATCTGAATATATCTGTTAAGTACATCTGGTCCAGTGTGGCATTCAAAGCCACTGTTTCCTTGTTAACTTTCTGCCTGGGTAACCTGTCCATTGATGGAAGTGGGTTGTTAAAGTCCCCTAGTAGTATTGTATTATTGTCTGTTAATTTCTTTACATTTGTTATTGTTTTATATATTTGAGTGCTCCATATTGGGGGAATAAATATTTATACTTTTTAGATCTTGTTGGATCATCCCTTTATTATGATATAGTGCCCTTCTTCATCTTTTGTACAGTCTTTGGTTTAAAATCTAGTTTGTCTGATGTAAGTAGTGCTACTCTGGCTTTCTTTTGATGTCTATTTGTATGACAAATGTTTCTTCACCCCCTCACTTTCAACTACAGGTGTCTTTAGGACTAAAATGAGTCTTTTGTATGTAGCATAATGATGGGTCTTGTTTTATTTATCCATTCTGACACTTTTGTGTTTCCAATTCTGGAGTCTCTATTCTATTCCATTGGTCTATGTGTCTGTTTTTGTGCCACACATACCATGTGTGTCTTAATCATTACAGTTTGTAGTAGAGGCTAAAGTCTGGGATTGTGATGCCCCCGCTTTGGTTTTCTTCTTCAATATTACTTTGTCTATTCTGGGTCTTTTGTGGTTCCATACAAATTTTAAGATTGTTCTAGCTTTGAGAAGAATGCTGGTGCAAGTTTTATTGGGATTGCATTGAATGTGTAGACCGCTTTGGGTAGTATAGACATTTTAACAATATTTATTCTTCCAGTCCATAAGCATGGAATGTTTTTTTTTTTTTTCCATTTCTTTGTGTCTTCTTCAATTTCCTTTCTAAGCTTTCTATAGTTTTAAGCATACAGATCTTTTACATCTTTGGTTAGGTTTATTCCCAGTTATTTTATGGTCTTTGATGCAATTGAGAATGGGATTGGTGTCTTTATTTCTCTTTCTGTTGCTTAATTTTTGGTGTATAAAAATACTACTGATTTCTGTACATTGATTTTGTACCCTGTGACTTTGCTGAATTCACATACCAGTTCTAGCAGACTTTTGGTGGAGTCTGTCATGTTTTCCATATGGAGTATCATGTTGTCTGCAAAAAGTAATGTTTGACTTCATCTTTGCCTATTTTGATGCCTTTTCTTTCATTTTGTTGTCTTATTGCTGATGCTAGGACTTCCAACACTATGTTAAAAAAACAGTGGTGAGAGTGGACACTCCTGTTGTGTTTCTGATCTCCTAGGGAAAGCTCTCAGTTTTTTCCCATTGAGGATGATATTAGCTGTGGGCTTTTCATAAATGGTTTTTATGATGTTTAAGTATGTTCATTCTATCCCGACTCTCTTGAAGGTTTTTGTTAAGAAAGGATGTTGTATCTTGTCCAATGCTTTTTCTATAACGATTGTCAGGATCATATGGTTCTTATCTTTTCTTTTATTAATGTGATGAATCATGTTATTTGCGATTTGTGAATTGATTTGTGAATATTGAATGAACCCTGCAGCCCAGGAATGAATCCCACTTCATCATGGTGAATAATTCTTCTTATATGCTGTTGAATTCGGTTTGGTAGTATCTTGTTGAGAATTTTTGTATTCATATTCATCAGGGATATTGGCCTGTAGTTCTCTTTTTTTGCTGGGTCTCTGTCTGGTTTGGGAATCAAAGTAATGCTGCTTCATAGAATGAGTTCAGAAATTTTCCTTCCATTTCTATTTTTTGGAACTTGAGAATGATAGGTATTAAGTCTGCTTTAAATGTCTGGTAGAATTCCCCAGGGAAGCCATCTGATCCAGGACTCATTTGTTGGGAGGTTTTTGAAAACTCATTTGATTTCATCACTAGTTATGGGTTTGTTCGAATTTTCTATTTCTTCCTGTTTGTGTTTTGGTAGTGTGTGGGTGTTTAGGAATTTGTCCATTTCTTCCAGGTTGTCCTTTTTGTTGGCATATAATTTTTCATAGTATTCCCTGATAGTTGCTTGTATTTCTGAGGGATTGTTTGAAATAAATCCATTTGTAATCATGGTTTTATCTATTTGGGTCTACTCTCTTTTCTTTTTGAGAAGCCTGGCTAGAGGTTTATCAATTTTGTTTATTTTTTCAAAAACACAACTCTTGGTTTCATTGATCTGTTCTACTGTTTTTTTGTGTTTTGTGTGTGTGTGTGTGTGTGTGTGTGTGTGTGTTTAGATTCTATATTGTTTATTTCTGCTCTGATCTTTGTTATTTCTCTTCTTCTGCTGGGTCTGGGGTGTCTTTGCTGTTCTGCTTCTAGTTCCTTTAAGTGTGCTGTTAGATTTTGTATTTCGGATTTTTCTTGTTTCTTGAGATAGGCCCGGGTTGCAATGTGTTTTCCTCTTAGGATTGCCTTTGCTGCATCCAAAAGGTTTGGATTGTTGTATTATCATTTTCATTTGTTTCCATACATTTTTTTAAATTTCTTCTCTAATTGTCTGGTTGACCCATTCATTCTTTAGTAGGATGTTCTTTAACCTCCATGCTTTTGGACAATTTTCAAGACTTTTTCTTGTGGTTGATTTCAAATTTCATAACATTGTGATCTGAAGGTGTACATGGTATGATCTCAGTTCTTTAGTATTTATTGAGGGCTTTTTTTGTGGCCCATTATGTGATTTGTCTTGGAGAATGTTCCATGTGCACTCGAGAAGAAAGTATATTATGCTGCTTTGGGATGTAGAGTTCTAAATATATCTGTCAAGTCCACCTGGTCCTGTGTATCATTCAGGGACATTGTTTCTTTATTGATTCTCTGTCTAGAATGTCTGTTCTTTGTTGTAATTGGAGTATTAAAGTCCCCTGCAATTACCACATTCTTATCAATAAGATTGCTTGTGTTGAAGATTAATTGTTTTGTATATTTGGGTACTCCCGATTTCAGTGCATAGACATTTATAATTGTTAGCTCTT
Source organism: Neofelis nebulosa (assembly GCF_028018385.1). Classification (NCBI taxonomy): domain Eukaryota; kingdom Metazoa; phylum Chordata; class Mammalia; order Carnivora; family Felidae; genus Neofelis; species Neofelis nebulosa. The sequence continues at coordinate 34,552,847 of NC_080791.1, read as the reverse complement.
CCTCATTGATAGATCCTGTAATTATTATATAATACATTTATTAATCTCTTGTTAATTTAAAGTATAGTTTATCTGATATAAGTATGGCTACTCCAGCTTTCTTTTGATTTCCAGTAGCATGATAGATAGTTCTCCATCCCCTCACTTTCAATCTGAAGGTGTCCTCGGGTCTAAAATGAGTCCCTTGTAGACACCATATAGATGGATCTTGACTTTTATATTTCTGATACCCTATGTCTTTTGACTGGAGCATTTAGTCCATTTACATTCAGTGTTATTATTGAAATATATGGGTTTACAGTCATTGTGATATCCGTAGGTTTCATGCTTGTAATGATGTCTCTGGTACTTTGTGGTTCCTGCAAGATTTAATTCACAGAGTCCCCCTTAGGATCTCTTGTAGGGCTGGTTTAGTGGTGATGAATTCCTTCAGTTTTTATTTTGTTTGGGAAAACCTTTATTTCTCCTTCTATTCTGAATAACATGCTTACTGGTTAAAGGATTCCTGTTTTCATATTTTTTCCTGTTCATCACATTGAGGATTTCCTGCTATTCCTTTCTGGCCTGTCAATTTCAGTAAATAGGTCTGCTACTACCCTTATGTGCCTACCTTTGTATGTTAAGGCCTATTCATCCGTAGTTGCTTTTAGGATTCTCTCTTTAACCTTGTATTTTGCCAGTTTCACTATGATATTTCATGCAGAAGATTGATTCAAGTTAGATCTGAAGGGAGTTCTCTGTGCCTCTTGATTTTCAATGCCTATTTCCTTCCCCAGATCAGGGAAGTTTTTAGCTCTGATTTGTTCGAGTACACCTTCCACCCCTTTCTCTCTCTTCTTCTGGAATTTCTATGACACAGATATTGTTCTGTTTGATTGAATCACTTACTTCTCTAATTCTCCCCTCATGGTCCTGGATTTTTTTTTTTTAGCTCTCTTTTTGTCAGCTTTCTCTTTTTCCATAATTTTATCTTCTAATTTGCCTATTCTCCCCTCTGCCTCTTCAATCTGTGTTGTGGCCACCTCCATTTTATTGTGCACCTAATTTATAACATTTTTAAATTCATCATGATGATTTTTTAGTCTCTTTATCTCTGCAGCAATAGATTCTCTGCTGTCTTATATGCTCTTTTCAAGTCAGGTGATTAATGTTATGACTATTATTCTAAATTTGTGTTCAGTTATGTTGCTTATATCTGTTTTGATCAATTCTTTAGCTGTCACTTCTTTCTGGAATTTCTTCTGAGGAGAATTCTTCTGTTTCATCATTTTGGCTAGTTTTCAGTCCTTTATGAGTTTTAAAAGCTTGTTATGTGCTCTTCACCTGTGAGTACTGCTATGTTAAAGGGGGTTCATACACTGTCCAGGACCTGGCCATTTAGGAGGTGTTTTTTGGAGCGTGTTCCTTGCTCTCTCTTGTTGTGACTTCGTTTATTTTATTTCCCTACTTGTTGTGATGTTTTGGACCCCCCACCAGATGTGCTTTGATTTGTTCCTTGAAGTAGCCCTTGAAAGGAAAACAAACAGACAGACAAACAGGAAACAAAAATATGCAAACACACAAACAAATACAACAAACAAATAAAGAAAAACAAATAACAAAAAAACTAAAAACAATCCAAAAGCAAAAACCAGAAATACCAGCTACAAGTAAAGAACATAGTGGAGGTGGTGCTGATGGAAGAGCACATATAAAGAGAGAAATGACAGGGGTGGGGCAAAAGAAAAAAAAAATAAACATTGACCAGATAGAGAGACTAAAAGGCTTAATCCAGAGAGAGAGAAGAAAATAAGGAAGGAATCAGGGAAAAAGAAACCAAGATAAAGTTACCCATATAGAAAAACTATACTGCTTGATTATTCCAGAGAGAGAGAAAGAAATGTAAAGAAGAAGGTGTAGAACATGTATCAAGAGAATGTGTTAAATATGTCTGTTAAACATACAAACAACCAGAGTAACCAGCCTAGCAGAGGGAAGAGATAAGAAGAAGAAATGGAAGGGAGAATATATCTATATAACAAGAATTGTCCTGGAATTAATCCAGGCAATGCAGCAGCATTGGTCTGGAGGAGGGGTCTGTCTGGTTCCACAGCGTCTATCCTGCTCCAGTAGATACACAGTTACCTGGCGGGAAGGGGCGTGGTTTGGTGTAGGTTGGTGCTGTCTCCACTGTGCGCCCTGTGGACCCATCCCTGAGTCCCGCCTTGGTGGTGGTGGGGAGAAAAATGGTGACCCTCCAGTCTCTTCTCCATGACTGGGTGTCCCAAATCACTCATTTGGAGCTGTCCTCACTGTGCTGCGGGCACAGGTGAGGCAGTCTGTCTCACTCCACCCACTCCTTTGCCTTGGCACTTGGCTGGGAATTAAACTCCCACTCTGTGCACCCTGGTACTGAGGAAGCACCTCCCAATATGTGGTCCTGGCTGGTTTGTCCCGTGCTGCAGCACTTCAGGGGAGGGGACCAGTTTCTCTTGCTGCAGACTGTGCCCCTGATCTATCACCGAAGCCGGAAGTGGCTTCACTCCTCCCCAGGTGTGTGAACAGGGCAGCTGGCCCCAGTCCACAAATGGGATCTGCATTTAGAGATCCTCTAACCTGCAGTTAGAGGTGAGATCCCTCTCCGTCCCGTTCCGAGGTTTTTTTCTCTTGTCCAGATACTGTCATACACTTCCCCAGCCATTTTTTCTCTTCCTTTTGCCTCTCTACAGAAGGGGATCCCTCCCCTCCATGCCTACACAGCCCATTTTATCTCCTTCAGTTTGCAATCACCCACCTATGGCCCATCAGGTTGTCCCATTTTCTCCCTGGTAGACTCAGTCTCTTTTCCTCCCAGACTCTTGGGGTTCAAAGTCCTTTGGCTTCAACCCTTCTTTGTTTGAGAGACATGGGAAGTATGGATTCCCCTACTTTTCCACCATGTTGACCCCTCCTCAATCTTCAATATTCTTAAAGTATTGACTTATGTTGTATAACATATTTCTATTCTACAAAAAGTTCCATGAATCTATAAGAAGAAAGCATATTCTTCTGTTGGATGGAATGTTCTAAATATGTTAAGACCATCTGCTCTTGTGTGTAGCTTAAATCCAATGCTTCTATATTGATGTCCTGTCTGCATTCTGTGTTAAATGATTTAAACTATTGAAATCTATGAAAATTGGGTTAAAGTGATATTTTTCTGTGTTTATTATAATATATAAACTACAGAGGAAAATTAAATCTTAAAAAAACAATGACTAAATAAATATCTAGTGTTTAAAGTGTTATAAATATGTGTTGGTATGGTTAAACAGTATAATAGTATACAATCATTTCTTATATAACTAAATAGAGCCTGTTCCTTAACAGGTGGCCTTCAAGGATTGCTATTTATGTCATTCAAGACCTACTAAGCATCATTTTTGCATGACAACTGCAAAAAGATAAGCAAGTTTGTTTTTGAAGTTTCTAACTTGGACACTGTTTTCAGAAAGCAGGTACAGTTTTTCTTTTATTAATCTGCCTTTATAACTGAAAGGAATGTTGAAGGGAAAAATACATAAAACCCGCATACATCATTTATGGAACTTCTTAACATTGCTCAGTATGGTAAACTTATTATATACTCAAAATAAGTGTTTTATCTTCAAATTGGAAAAAAAAAGCCTTGATTGTGTCAGCTAAACATTCTACAAATATTCTAGAAATAATATTAATGTAAAATATTTTCCTTATTAAGTTTATGGTTTGCTTATTAAGTTTATATTAAGCACATGAATATTGTGTTAAATTGCTGGAAACAATAAGAGAAATAGTACTCTGATATAGCATCCTACTTCTTCCTCAAATAACATATAATGTGGTAGTGGATGGATGTTGTTCCTTTTGATGGCTTGAATTTGAAGATCATGCTTAAGTTTATATAAGAAGAAAGTCATGGGCAGAATGAGTTTGAGTCATCCCTACCTTAATAGGGAACTTCTGAATGAAAGTGATCTGTATGATTTTTGTGGTGCTCCACATGTTTATAATGCTATACAATAACCCAAACCATTAAATATTAATTGCATCTATTTGCACCTAACAGTCCTTTAAAATTAACACATTAAAATATTTTAGAATATATGATTAATCCATGTTTATATTAATGAGTAAGTGGACATCAACAGGTCATCTCAAATTACATCTACCATGTACTACTTAACTATAATATTTATGATGTATCTTTAGATAACCACCTTAGAGGTAAAATAATTTTTATATAGAATTATTTATTTTTGGGGGCGCCTGGGTGGCGCAGTCGGTTAAGCGTCCGACTTCAGCCAGGTCACGATCTCGCGCTCCGTGAGTTTGAGCCCCGCGTCAGGCTCTGGGCTGATGGCTCGGAGCCTGGAGCCTGTTTCCGATTCTGTGTCTCCCTCTCTCTCTGCCCCTCCCCCGTTCATGCTCTGTCTCTCTCTGTCCCAAAAATAAATAAAAAATAAAAAACGTTGAAAAAAAAATTTAAAAAAAAAAATAAAAAAAAGAATTATTTATTTTTGTTTTTTAATTATTTATCAAATATTGAGAATATCATACCGAATTTTAGGGTATATATATATATATATATATATATCCTTTAATTTGTCAGGTTAATTCAAGTTAACTGATTAAAAATATTGGAAAATATTTTACTCAGCCTACTGCATGTTTTCAGTTTCTTCAGGCTTGAAAATTAGAGTTAAAGAAAGAAAGTAACTAAATCTGAATCTGAGGTAGTTCTGGAGGAGAGTGTACGTGTCAAGCGTTTGACAGTATAATTTTACTTTCACAAGTCAGGCCAAAATTCTGGAAGGTAACTGCAGAAAATTTTATATATCAAGGGTCTTTCATTCATTCCATTAAATCATATCAGCTTGTCATTTTTATTGAAGGCCCTAATTGAAGGCCCGTACAGTACAAGTTATCCTTAAATTAATTTTGTGGAGAAAAGCAACCATAACTTTGACATTTCCCCAAAGAATGGAAAACAAGGGAAGAGAAAAGATAAAGAAGTGGATAGAAAGCCTCTGACAGTGAAAGTCTCTGAGAGTCTTTTCCAAACCATGGAAAAGAATAGATTCCCATAAATTAATCCATTGCTACATTTTAATATTAGACACAATTTTCAGCCAAATTTTTCCATCACAGTTCTATTTGTTACAATGAGAATGATCTCCGAATAGGTTATATATACAAAATAAAATTTAATTTGTGATCTATTTACGAATTATGTATATAAATCTTGGAAGGTGTATAACACATTTTGTCCTTAACTCTTAACTACTAGAACATCTTATCAAATCAAAGCCTGTATTAACTTAGTACTTCTGTGATATCTGTGAATACCGGAGATAAATTATATGTAGACACCTTAATTAGATTTTTTTAATGTTAGAAACCATTTATTTATGGTGCTTGTGACATTTTCAAAGAAAGACAACTGAACACAGCATAGCAGCTGTAGGTAAGAAGATTTTGGATCTAATGCTCACTTCCAGATGGATGATTGATATGCAATTTAAGTTTATGGTAGACATATCAGCAGATGGAAATAGAATGGAGTTAATGTCTTTGCCACCTGTGAGCTGGTGCACTCTATCAATTATGAGCTGAATTGTATTAAATTCAGGTAATTCAACAGAACTCTAATTAATTTTTGAGAGGAGACTTTTTGTCAAGCTATTAATAAATCAAGACTTTTTGTGAAGCTATTAATAAATCCAGGTTTCAAATTGAGAATATAGAGCTTCTTAAATGTACAAGAAACCTATGGAAGCAGCTTTGGCATAGCACAGTTCACTCTTGTTAAGTCACTCTTGTTATTGCTCTGCCCACCTAATTGAAAAGAATATTGGTAGAATAAGAAGCAATTGAAACAAGTGAGACGGACTGAGCACTCCAAAAAGATGTAAGTGAATTAGAATTGATGAATCTGATGAGAGTAGATTCATGGTGTCACTTTAAATAAATCCTATTTCATTCATGTACTTGCACCCAATCTGTCACTATGACTACTAAAAACATTCAAGAGAGACATTGACAGTTTTATCTTGACACAATCAACTAAATTCCTGCCATAATAAGAGGCAACATATATTGAAGGGTCCTGAGTTCATCCTCTAAGAATGAAATGTTTCACTCAATAACTTACACAACTCTTATCCAGTAAGCATTGGCACAGTTCCAAGAGAGCTTCATTCCATTAGAGAAGAGCCTGAGTGGATCTAGGCTTATAGATTTTCAGAAATAGTAGAATTTCCATCTATTGAAAAATATCTATTCCTTACTGTCAGTGTGTGCAGTCATAGAGTATTACAGCTGATAAAAATACTTGGATGTTCTCCCAATTTCAAAAATGGGAATTTAATTTTTATCTTAATTGTCTCGACAATTACATCAAAACTTGAAAGGAAAAAAGAACCTTTTAACTTACATTAGTTGCTACATATGTATTGTGTATGTTAATAGCACTGCTACTTGTTATGTTTACTGTGTTGTAACCAAAACTGATGACATAAAATAATGTGGAAGTTCCATGGAGTTTATTTTGGCTGAATATTTGAAATATTTTTTAAATGGAATGTCCACCATTGTCTTTCTGGTGTAGTGTGTGAAATCTATGGGAATGTACAAATGTACAATTTCTAATGGTCAGTAAGGAGGATGGAATGATTCCGCTATATAAAGTATACAAAAATACTTTAACATGTGAACCAAAACAGAATGACTTAAATAAGTGATTTATCACTGGGCATGAAATATTATATAATTTGAAGTTGTATGAATTTCTTAGATAACATTTATTTCTATCTGCTAGTTGTAGAGGTGGGAGGGGTGATTTGAGTTACTACCAAGGGATTATTTTCAGAATCAGTTTATTCATAGAAGATATGGTGAATTAATATTTCTCAAGTTGGAGTTTCTAAGGAAAGGAAAGGAAACTGGGTTTTCCCAAAGCAAGAAGAAGGAAAAAATAGTAATAAATTTTGATGTGAAAATGTGACAGTGCCTAGGTTTTGTAGTGCATAAACCTTCGCTACCATGATGCAAGGCATTCATAAATTGTAAACATTCAAACACTTTGGGTAGTGTGAATGTGTGCAAAATATCTCATACATAACACTTGCCCAGTATATAATAACTTTTATTAAATATTTTTGTAGTGGAAAAAAATTAACAGAAAATAGAAAATACTGATGTGTAGGCTATGTCATGCTTTCCTGTATTTTTAAATGCCAAGGAAGACTGGGAGTGAAAAGCAAGCAAATAAACAAACAAACAAAAAAAAACAGAATGATTTTTCTGGAGCATGTTTCAAATATAAGAAATATTCTGTCCAATCTTGCTTACATACCTGCAATTGAAACACTTAGCCTGAATACTCAGTTACCTGAACACTTCAAATCTATCCTACAAAATATATGAGAAGATATATCACTACCAGTAAATGCCTGAAATTCTAAAATCCACTTAGTCTTTCTGTATGAAGCCTACTATACAGGGTGAATCCCAGACAGACATTGATTAATAAGATACAGACTTTTCCCTAAAATCTGTCACATGTGCTGAGTGTATTGAGGTGGTTTTGACAAATGGAACAATTATAGGCTTTTGAATAAGGCTGACCCAGGATTGAATCTCTGCTGTAAATTTGCTAACTGTAGATACTTGGCTTAATAGCCATGGACCTCAAGTTGCCTTCAGCTTTAAGAAGTGGATAATGTCTCATTTTACAAGGGTGCAAGTAGGTGAAATTAAGCAAGTCAAATCTATGTATCTATCTATCATCTATCTGTATTTCTATCGTCTATTATCTTTCTATCATCTATCTATCTATCTATCTATCTATCTAATCGTTTCTCTCTTATCCAGGCACACACACACACTCTTACACATATATTTGGAGTTTGGCATATGAAAAGTGTTTAATATGATTACTATTGTAATAGAATGAGTATGATACTATTTTGTCACTGAGTAGGACAAACCTTTATGGAGTCTGATAATTTAAAAAAGAAGAAGAAAGAAAGGAAGAAGGAAAGAAGGAAGAGAAGGAGGGAGATAGAGAGTGTAGGAAAGAGTTAAGGAGGAAATAAGGGAAGGAAAGAGAAAAGAAGGAAGGAAGGAAGGAAGGAAGGAAGGAAGGAAGGAAGGAAGGAGGAAGGGGTGGTAGGGAGGAAGAGAGAGAGGAAGGAAATAAAGGGGAAACAAGAAAGTAAAGAAAGAGATGGAGGTAGTGAGGAAGAGGGTAGGGGCAGGAAGAAAAAAAAGTAGATACAGCTCCTTTTTTGGTATTAATAATTACACTCTGGGGCTGTTGTGTTATACGATTAACATAGAAAAGTGAGCCATCTGTTATAAATATTAGAAATTGGCATACAAAAGAAAAAAACTTCCATTTATAATTGAAACAATGATTATATAATTCTCTGCTGGATTTTGTGTTGACACATAACACTATTTCCTCATTCTTGTCCTCTTCAATACATTAGGGGGCCTGGGGGCCTAATAACTATGTTTCTAGGAAGACCTGCCACCAAGATTAAGGATTAAATGCTGTTCAGTGGGAAACATGAGATATCAGAGGTATAAGAGAACCAGAAATCTTATCATTGTCCTTCCAGCTACAGTGGCTCCAGATGCTTTTTTAGTATCATATGTCTCAGTGCTAAAAGCTACAATCATTGCTGGCAGTTATCTACAGTTTTTGCAATTTCTGACTCTGAAATCTAGTTGTTAATTGAAAATTTTGCAGTGTTTTTTCCTGACATTTGTTCCTTCAGAACTTCTAACAGTTTATAAGCACCTAATGTTTACAGTCCTTTCTGCTTAAAATACAATGACTTTCTTTTTTTTTAATTTTTTGGCTAATCTTGACAGTTAAAGAGGATGCCTAAAGATAAGCAAACAAAAAATAGACACACACATACAAGCCTAAAGAAATGCATAAAAACAGAGATATATCATGTTCATAGATGGGAGACATCATTTCATAAAAAGTCTTACTCCTTACTCAACTAGTTTCATTTTGGTTCAACTTTACAAATAATTGAGATAGTGTGTTAGTGGGATACAGTCGGCTCCCAAGGTAGGCCTTTGATAAAACAAAGCACAGATAATTTTCTGTGTCTTCATGAAAGTTTGGTGTTCAAGCGATGTGATGCTGCAGATCAGTGGAGAAAGAATAAACAATATCATTGTTCTAGTAAAATAGGTTATCCATAAGAAAAAATAAAATGAAATCAGGCCTCTCAGTATGCCATGCAAAATAAATAAACAAATAAGTTAGAATTAAAACCTAAATTGAAAAAGTAGAGTTTTAAACATTGGGAAGAAATACTGGTATTAACTTCATGACCTTAACATAAAGAAATATATTTTTAAATAAGAAAAACAGTCTGTGAATGAACAAAAGGACAAATGTAGCTACAATTAAAAAAAGAAAAAATGAGATTATGGTGAAACATCTGGGTCCCCCAAATTTTAATAGCTCTCTTTTGCTTGTAAAATAAAAACAGATTTGATGTTGGCAATTAATACTTTTTCTAGATCTGCTGTAGAAAAAATTTGCATGTTTACATTTCACCAGCATGGTAGATCGCTATTTTGTCTTTAGCTCTCTCTGTATCTTTATTATTTGGCATTTAACTTTCCAGTTATTTAAAAAAAGTTTTTTGTTTATTTATTATTTTTGAGATAGAGAGATAGAATGCAAGTGGGGGAGGGGCAGAGAGAAAGGGAGACAATATCTGCAGTAGACTCCAGGATCTGCGCTGTCAGCACAGAGACCAATGCGAGGCTCAAACTCATCAACTGGGAGATCCATGACCTGAGCAGAAGTTAGACGCTTAACCTACTGAGCCACCCAGGCTACCTCAGTTCTTCTTAATGTAGCAAAAAAAAAAAAAAAAAAAAAAAAAAAAAAAAAAAAAAAAAAAGTATTTACCTGCCCTTTGACTTTGGGTTTAACCATGTGGCTCGCGTTCGTCAATAGAATGAAGCAAAGTCATAGTACACTGACCCTAAGGCCGTAAAATACATTGTATATTTCCATGAACTCTTTTGCTCTTTTCCCATCACCATGAAAATAAACAAAAATAAATATGTATAGTATAGTCACCTCAGGTGAACGATCCCAGCTAAGCCTAGCCTTAATCAGCTCACCCTCAGCCACCCAACCTAAGTAAGTGGTAATAAATTATTGTTGTTTTAAAACATTGAATTTGGGGATGGTTTATTATGTAACTATGCCTAAGTGATTCAACTATTATTCACACACAAAAAAATATGTTTCTCTCATTCCTGCTACTAATTATCTATAAGTTTGCATTTACTGTTCTTCCTTAATTTCACTTTTGTTATTATTAATCTTATTGTGTATGCCCATTATCTTCAGTTTCCCCTCTTTTCATGTTTGAGATTAAGGTCAAATGCAACCATTTCCATAAAATGTGTCAGTTTCTTTTGTATAAAATGGGAGACTTATGCCATATACTGAATGATATACATATTTGTTCATCTGCTTTTATTTCCCATACAGTACTTTTTAAAGCTAGATGCTTTAATCTTATACTAAGTTTTATACACAGTTTATTTTTAATATTTGAACAAAAACTGCATAAGTAATGATTGATATAGCTCTTATCCATCATTAAAAAGACAGATTTTTATATTACATAAAGAAATTAATTTCATTTACAAATTATTCCTTCCGGATTTAAGTTTTGCTCTTTTCTATGGAGACCGTGATCCACAGAGACTTCAAATGTAAATAAGGCAAGTTGACAGTCATGCCTCTACAGATGTTAAGTAGTCTTCAAATAGTGATCCTTAGGGCTAATATGTCAAAATAAGGAAGTGGAAAATCCCTACAGCTAATGTATGGTGAGTTAGCTAATTAGACTATTAGCAGTGAAAATTACACCATAAATGGTTTTTAAGTGACAGTATTCTGCCTTAGTAAACTTTAAGAGGCAATAGCTGGGTTTCAAAAAGTGGAATGTTACTGCATGAATGGTATACTTCACTTAGCACAGCAGCATTTTTTTTCCATTGAAAATCAAGTTAAAAAAAAAAAATATATATATACATATACATATATATACATATATATATGTATATGTATATATACGTATATATATATGTATATATATATTTTTTTCCTTAGGCTGTAACTTAGAAATTGATATCTCTGTATGCTTTTTAGTGATTAGTTCATGTATATGAGCCATGATAAATTGTCTATAATTGAACACAGTGGCACCAGATTATAATTTTGGTCAATTCTATTCTACTACCATGATAGGAAATGTCATTTTTTAAAAATTATGCTTTTGCTTTTACACTGTTAGACAAGTAGGTATATTTACTCTTCAACCCATTTTTTCTTTCTTAACTAATTTTCCTCTGACATGTTGAAGATGGGTAAAAAAAAGAAACACAATATCCTCAGTAAAAAGTTCTTAATCACATATGATTAAGGTGATTTGTGTGTGTGTGTGTGTGGGGGGGGGTCCTATAGCTTACACATAGAATGGGATAAATAGGTTTTCAAATAAAGAAAAAGCTTAAGATTTAAGATTGCTTATAGTAGTTGTAAATACTCATTATTTTTTTTTTTTGTCTATGAAATGATGGAAATTCAGGAATTTAGCTTGACCACCACCTCATATACTTAATCTACAGACAATATATTATGTTAAATACTTCATACTTCTATGTACTTCTCACATAAGTAAGTTATTAAAATAATTAAACATTTCATTATTATATCCTGAATCTTTGAATAATATTTAAATATTTAATATTAAGCTAGCATGTTGGAAGAGAAAGTATTAAAGGATCTATGAGATTTGTTTGGAATAAAGTAGAAGGTGAAAAATGGCTTTTGTGTTATATGTCACTATAGCAAATCATATTGTTTTAAGATTTCAGTGATGCGCAGCAGTGGAAATAACTGAGATGAGTACAATAGACTTTTCCACAGACTGAGTTTTCCAGGTCATTTAATCCTTTCTAGTGTCTTCAGAACACTTCAACAGAGTTAATGGTAACAGATTGTCACATTATCATCCTCATGATGACCTGTTTGAGTAGAAGATAAAAAATGCTATGCTCCCAAAGCTATGGGTAAAACTGTACTGATCATCAACTCATCAATTTTGTACAAGTTCACTCTCTCTCTCCCTCTCTCACACACACGTCATGTGCATTGGTGTATTGTGTCATTTTATTAGAAAGTATAAACTATCCAGAATGAAATCGAGAGCTGGGAAGTAGAATTTAAAAGAAGCCAGTATATGCCAGCCTTGAGTGATAAAAGACATATCCTTTGCTCTTAGAAATTCTCATAGTCTCACTTATGTCCATGTAAGCATCCTTAAAAACAATTCTAACAAATATCATTATAATTTTTATACTATAATTTTATTATAATTTTAACAGATTAAAAATAGAATGTGAGATGATAGCTGGGCCTCTAGAAATAGATAGGACCATTCCATGAATTGAGAGTGGACAGCCTTACAGTGTTAGCCAGAAGAAACTATAAAAAGCACATACAATAATTATACATGCAAATCAACTTAGAAGTAATTCATAAAGCAGTAGATAGTTGAGAGAATACTGTAAAAGAAAACATTGGGTTGAATCAAAGTTGTGCTGTCTAATAAAGGTAGGTACTAGACATATGTGACTATTCAGCACTTGAAATGTGGCTTATTTAAATTGAAGTGTGTTGGAATCATACAAGACAACACAGATCACCAAGACTGAGTATGGAAAAAGGTAAAATATTTTATTAATAATTTTATTTTTATCAAATTTTAAAATGGTACTTTGGATATATTATGTTAATAAAATATATTATTAACATTACCTATTTCTTTTTTCTTTAAAAGTACATATGTAGCTTGCATTTATGGCCTATATATTTATATCGAACAGGGATGGTGTAGGGAATTTCAACAGAATCTAATAATTACTTGATTAAGGCAAAATCACAAGTTATCTAAGAATTTAATGTATCCATTACCCACTAACAACTGGATAGCTTTTATTATAAATCTATAAGACATGTTCCATTTTAAGGAAACATAAAGAAAATAATTAAAGGTTGTTGCTTGAACCAGTTTCTTACCTTCTGGGAAAGTCAATTCCCTAGCCTACTAGAATTTTTAAAGTCCTTGAAATACTTATCCAGAGTTTTTGTATACTAATTGCTTTTTCTTCTAAAGCACTTAGATATGATTACCTTTAAGTGCTTGGGAATGAGAAAGTTTTTAGTGAAAGTCATCTGTGTAGATTGCGGAAGGGTCAGCATATCCTAAGTGAGTGAGGTACCTAGGTAAAACCAATATCTAACCACACTGAAGTCCATGGCACAGATCTGAACTATTCTCAATGCCATTTCTGGTTATAGTAGACTTATTCACACCCTGTGGACTTAAACTAGGCCCAAACATTGCTCGCTTCAATTTTGCTTTCTGGTTCTGATTCTTGGAGACATGCAGTGATTACTCAGACTGTGTGTAAGAAATAAACAGGAAAGGAGGCAGAATAGAAAAAAGAGCTTAAGGACATTTAAATAAATAGAACTCTAGAATCTTGAAAATTGAAAGTGCCAGGTAAGACAAATCTCAGCAATACAAAATATATTTACTTAGCTTGTTCAAAGGTAAAAATGTGACCGAAAATTTAACACAAAACTCTATATTTCACAAAAAAATACCAATAGTTTGACACAATAAATCATGGCCCTATTTGCCAATGCGGAACTACAGTTTTGATTGAAAAATTGTTTATGTTTCTGCTTATGTTGTTATGCTTAGTCTTGTGGATATCATCTTTAAGTTTAAAGATTTGTATAACAGTATTATTTGTAATAAATAATTAAATGTAGCTCTAATTGTTTCAGTATTCCTGATTTGAGTAGGTATTGTGGACTTTCTCATTATAAACTTAAGTGTTAGCAAAGCCAAATGGATATATATAAAACAATAATGGATAGTCACTGCATTTCTAATAAATACTTCTGGTGGAAATTATATTCAATTGCATCAGAACTGTTTCAATGACCACTTTTTGGCCAAATTAGTAAAACCTGTAATAACAGCGATAGGTAAAATTCATAATTCACTTTATTAAGTATTAGAAGGTATTCTATGATTGATTTTCACAACTTTCTAATTCAAGATTAGTAATATACCTAAGGTAAATCAAAGCAGTGGGAGATCAAGGAGTAACTGTTTGAGGATGTTTCAAATCTATGTAATCTGGTTCTAGAGTCTCAATTTTTAGCCACAGATCTCTTCTGCCACATTGGGTAGAATCTACAGTCTTCAATTGCTTACCTTTCAAAGCACAAGTTCGCTGAAGTCATGTTACCTGTATGGTGCACATGCTAAAAATTATTTCCAGATTACTTTTTGAAAGTCACCTCTGTTTAGGTTTCCCAAGCATACTCTGATAAGAAGTCTTTGGTGTTGATAGTTTACCAGGAAGATGATCCCAGGAAACACAAGAGAGCGTGAGGAAATAAGACATGGAAGGAAGAAAAGTCAAGAAAAGGCACAATTAGGAGCAAGTCAACAGATACAAGTGTCTGGAACTGTGTCACGCACGAACTTCCCACTGAGGTTTAACATAGAATATGCCTCAGAAATGTCCCACCAAAGAGATAGGAAACTTCACTGAATATGTCCTGCATTGATCTCATTGGCTGAGCGTTGATTTTGGAGCACTAAACCCTGGGGCCATTTGGGGCTGCCTTGCTTTGGTTGAAAAAGTTTCCATGGTGCTAGAGAAAACCTTGAGGCAGAGAAGTAGTGATGCAATTCAGACTCTGCAGGGGAGAAAATGTCAGTGAGTACAGGAACTGTCCCCTGAATGTAGGTGGATCAAGGGTTTACGGATTGGGACAGTAACAGCATCTGTTACTAAGGTAAAAGCACAGTATGGACAGATTTTATGAAAACACACTGAATCTTACAACAAATTTCTTCAGTGAGTGTGTGAGCCTTCTTCACCCTAACCTTAGTCTTGGAATAAAAGTAACTTTTTCTTTAGTTCAATTCTATACTTCAATTTATTGGGGGTATATGTCTTGCACAGTAATAAACTCAATAAATGTATCAAATCATTGTATCAAATACATCAAAACAGAATGGTTCAGCCAAAATATCAAATTAGCTATTAGGTGTAAAAAAGTCAAAATAAATTGTTTAAATCATTTTTCACTTTTTTGTAAGGTGCTCATAGTTTGATGATAAACCTGAGTGTAATTGGTGCATTCAGAGTCATTTGAATGGCATGGCTTCACAGAGGTATGCCAAGCAGGATAAAAACTGTTGTGCAATACCTTAAGCAATATTCATTTTATATTATTTTATAATTTGTCTTATATCCCCATTGCTATTAAATATATTGTGAAATTAAAGCTATCTTTCTTATTTATTTAACAATTGTATTTATATCTATGGACCAAACAATTAGGTAGGAATAAGAACTAAACTGTTCACATAAACAATGGGTATAGAAACAAGAGCAAAAGGCAATTAACATAATAAGAAGAAAAACATTTTATGGTTACAGATTTCTTATAAGAATTACAAAGTCTTAAGTTATAACTAAATATTCAAATCATTGTGTTTTGCTACTTTAAAATTTAAGTGAACTTAGAAAATTACTTTAAGGAGAATAATTTTAAAGTCATATGAGGATACTTGTAGAGTATTTGTTAACACCCTTTGGAGTTGGAAGGGAAATTATAGTATACAGTTTTGACAATTTTTCTCTGTAATTTGTTTTGAAAACAGGCAATACACTTAATATTTTCCTAATATTTAGCTGAATGAGAAATGAGGATAAGTATACTCTTTCAACAGACTTTTGAAATGTGTATTATGCATATAGAATTTTAATTAGTTTGCAAATATTGCAGTAAAAATCGTAAGTCATACTTTTTCAGAAGTATCTATTTTTTCTATTGAGTGCTTTCAAAGAATAAAGATGAAGATGTGTGAGAAATATTTTTAAGAATACCTAAAGTGTAACAAAAAGAATTATTTCTGTGTCCTATATAAAGTTAAATTAAAGAAAATAAGTCAGTCAGAGAAAGATAGATATCATGTTTTCACTCATATGTGGATCTTGAAAAACTTAACAGAAGACCATGGGGGAAGGAAAGGAGAAAAAATAGTAACAAACAGAGAGGAAGGGAGGCAAACTATAAGAGACTCTTAAATACAGAGAACAAACTGAAGGCTGATGGGGGTGGGGTCGGAGACAGGGGAAAGTGGGTGATGGGCATTGAGGAGGGCACTTGTTGGGATGACCACTGGGTGTTGTATGTAAGCGATGAGCCATGGGAATCTACCCTAAAAACCAAGAGGACACTTAGCTAACTGTATGTTAGCCAATTTGATAATAAGTTATTTTAAAAAAAGAAAGAAAACAAACATTAAAACTATACTAAATTTTGCTTTATTTACTATTTCAATAATTACTATAATATTAAATTTGGAATAATTATTACTGTAGTATTCATATTTCAGAATATCATATGCCATGTTATATGTGTTAGTTTTAATCAAATCCTTGAACTTATTCGTTTGTGAAAATTGAATTGACGTGATATAGAAAATTGGGTTTCTTCAATATATATTTTTAGGAAATAGCCCCTTCAACTTGCATTAGTACAAGTATGTGTTAATGTTATACTACTATTAAAATAAAATATCTTCAAAGATATAACACAACAAAGTATCTACTATCTGACATATAACTTAGTCATTTAAAAATGTTTAACTTGTCTTCTAAAATTTATCTTTGTATTGAGTCTGACTGGACAGGTGTATAACCTGAAAGTCATTTTTTTTCATTCATAAAATTGCGTGTACTGAATTACCTTTTATTGTTTGCTGTTGACAGGGAAGAAAACCTTCCTCTGCCCTGTGATCCCTCTAGCTGGACTTAGAATCAAATTGACATGAGACAGATTAACAAGAGAAAATCAAATTTAATAGGCGTATATATGAGGAATCCACACAGACACGGAATTCCAAAGACAATGATGCAAGATGAAGCTTATATGAGCTAAGGAGAAGGGTATGGGTTTAAGGACACAAAGTAAAGAAAACTCATTAGCAAGAAAGTGATAGGAGATATTTGGAAAACCAAAAAACTTATTATGCAGATAAATTCCTTAGGTAAAGTGGAGTCTCTGTTAATAGCTCTCTACTTGGTACAGTCTCTCCTTTCCAATGTAAATTTAGGCACTTTAGGGAGTGCAGGCAGCTATTCCTATATCTTCTGGGTTTTGGTTCTTTTTTTATGTTTATTTATTTATTTTGAGAGATAGAGGGAAAGAGCTTGAGCCTATGCTGTCAGCGCAGAGCCTGATGTGGAGCTCCATCTCACAAACCATGAGACTGAAAAACCTGAGCTGAAATCAAGAGTCAGACACTTACTAAGCCACCCAGGCACCTTGGGTTTTGATTATCTAACACAAAATAATCTTTATGCCAAAGTGGTCCTTTTGGGATAAGTCTGCCTTGGTCTCCTATACTATTAATTTGTATTGAGGAACATAGTAAGAATCAGTAATAGTCCAATTACAAGCATGAGCTGGCATGTCACCTACCATATCTGAAGGAGTAGCAGAATGTCTGTCTTTTCTTACTGCCAAGAGCTATTGGTCGGCTCCTGAATAACTTCAGTTTTTTTTTTTTTCAATTTTATTTTGTTGCTATTGTTATTGTTTAATAAGATTGGAGGAGGTAGAAAAAGTAAAATCAGGTGGGAAAGAAAAATTAAATAACTCAATTTGAGGCATTGTAAGGAATTTAGCTTTTATGTTCTATGAGGAGATAAGCTGTTGAAGGATTTAGAACTGAGAAGTACCATGACTTAATTTACATTTTAAGTATCTGTTGATGGACTAGATATGACATGAAAGAAAACAAAAAGTATACATATCACTAGTGTTTTGTCCCTGTGTAACTGGAAAGTGGGATTTGCCTAGGCAACCAGAAAGATGGAGTTTCTTATTGAGATTAAGAAAATGGCAGGTTTCGGGAGATGGGGTGGGAAGTAAGGAGTTTATTTTCAGAAAATGTGGGATCTTATTTGACATAGGTGGCTGAACATATAAGTCTGGAATTTAAGAAAGCAGAATTGGCTAGAGATATAAAACTGGGAGTCTGAATGGATGTTTCATGCCAATAATCAAAAAGAAGGTCAGGAAAGGAAGAATTATATAGACTAAAACATGGGTTACAGAGATGAGGAGAAATAGGAAAAGAGCCTGAAAAAGGAGCAGCTACAGAAATTGAAAAGCAAATGGAAGAATGGTGATTCAGATGCCTTATAAGGATACCTTTTAAGAAAGAGGATGTGAAAAACCATAGCAAAGGTCTGCTATGATGAAAGTTCGCATTGACCTTGTTTATTTTGATTTTATTGTTACTTTGCCAAGAACTTTTGCAAGTGAAATGGTAGTTATGGTGGGAATGAACACCTGATTTGAGTGCATTTGAGAGGAAATGGGCAAAGAAACAGCAAAGAGGACAAGTACAGAGAGATTTTTCTCTAAGCAATAATTATTACCTTAATAATCTTAGTAATATTATATAAAAGTAAATAATTAAAATAAAATAATTGATTGCAAAATCTATGGTACCTTGATTTCATAAATCTATATTGGACATATTCACAAGTATAAAATATAATTCCATTTATTCCTTACAAATTTTATTCTCAGGCTTCATATTTTCAGTGTTTTGAGAAAAAAAAAATTTGCTTACTTCTGCTTCTTCTCTAAGTGTCTCCCAATTTGACCTTCCTGGTCAAATAATAATTCATTAAAGATGTCTGATTGTTTAACAAAAAAACAAGGTGTCTAATTGTTTGGGTGATTGACATATTTGGTACCTTATAAAGCATTTGAAAAAAGGCCTTAGTATCATATTTGCATGTTACACCTTTTGTAAATTAATAAAAATCTAGCAATAAGTAAAGTTAGAATTCAATGTGATAACTGGAGAAGAGGCTTCTCCTTGAAAGGAGTCTTATTTTAATGAATACCCATAGCTAGCTAAAATAGTTTAATTCCCGGATTTTTAAATTTAAATACACTGATGATAAATAAAATATTTAACATTGATCTATAATAAATATAAATGTGTATTTCAAAACAAAATATAATTTTCTCCAAGTAGAAGACCTAGAGTTTATTTTCAGACAAAATGAATACAAATTCAAATAGTTTAAATTTATAATTATATTTGATATTGTTTCTATACTAGTTTCATAGCCTGACTTTTTGAGGTATTTAAACTTAAAGGCAGTCTGGAAGTGTGAAATGATATGACACTTGTCATCAGAAAGCATGAATGTGAGGGGTGCGGTGGTAGAGAACATGCGACCCTTGATCTTGGGGTTGTTCACTCCAGCTGGGTGTACAGACTACTTAAAAAAAAGAAAGCATGAATGTGAAACCCAACTGTGCTACTTCATAGTAGTATATATAAAGCAAACCCATAGTCTCAGGGTCCACACTTGTAAAATTATAATAATAAGAATATGTATCATATGTATCACCGTGAGATTTAATGGGATATACTATGACCCATAGGTTACATGTTTTGTACTTTTTTTGTAAGGGGAAGTATTTTATCTACAAATAGTGAAAAATAGAGAAAAGGGGAAGGAAAAACTGAAACCTTAGATTTAGCCTCATAAGAACATCTTTCTGAAAACCATTAATGTCTGTTGAATTATTGAGCAGACAAAATTCCGGAGATCTAGAATTTCATGAAATACACCTTGAGCCCAGCCTCTTACATTTGGAATTTAAGAAAAATTAAATGAAATGCCATGACTGAATAAAATTACTGTCAAAGAACAAAAGGAGTAGGGAAATTCCCAGTGTAATTAGCATACAAATAGAAATCATTATAGTAATGCAGATTATAATTATAAATTATAAAAATAAAAGTGGTAATTTAAATTTGATTCAAGATCACCTTGCCCTACTTTAACAAATAGGGTATCTAACTTATGTTTAAATAAACCAGTTATGATAGTTATTTGTCATGCTGATATTTTCCATATTTTAAAAACATTTTAGTGTTAGGAAAAGCATTGAAAAATAATGTTAAATATCAGTAAATAGTTTTCTACTTGTTGCAAATAAATAAAATTTCACATAATTTATAAATGTTTAAAAATATTTCTACCTAGTGAGAGCAATTTGAATTGTAGGTTTCCACAAATTATTTCTTACAACCATGTTCAGAGACACCTGTTGCTGGGAGTGGGGGGGGGAGACAGATATAGGGAATAGGAGACTTGAATCAATGTTGTAATAATAAATAGTTAATCACTGAGGTTTTTGCCTGTAATCTAAAACAAATTAAGGTGATCATTGAAAAAATTATTATTTTTAATGAAATTTCAAATTATGTCATTTTTGTTCATTTAATGCAGATTTTAGTGTCCAAATTCAATTAAATTATTATATTAGTTATTTTATTTTTAGTAATATAATAACTTTTCAGATAAAATAAATTACAACCAAACAAGTTTGAGTTTTCATTCTAGTTGGATATTAGTAATATTACTGAATCACATAGAAAGTGGCTCTAATTAGGGCCATTTGTCAGCAGAGAAAAGCCTAAGATACATATAAAGCACACAAACAACCCCACAAAACAGATGAAAAAATAAAAAATAAAATAGAAAGGGAGTATTAGAATGCTATAATCCAATAGTAATGAAACATGGCTACTAAAAATGTTAGTAGGAAATGCTATCCAGAATCAAGGCTTCTTTAGCATCACTCTGCTTTGTTCTGATCAGACACATTTTGGAAGAGAGGCATTAGCAACCTAGAAGTGAGAAGTGAGCAGGGGATGATAAATCTTTATCACGTGGAAAATGAGGAAAGTGGTGATGTGTAGTTTGGAGAAAAAGAGACTTAGAGACAACATGCATGTTCTCAGCTGTTTAAAAGGACTGTCATGTGGAAGAGGGATTAGAACAGATATGCCTTGCTCCAAAGACTAAGACTGTGAATTAAAGCAAACAATGAGAAAGATATTTCAGTTCAGTATGATAAAAAGATTCTGACATTTTAAATTATGTGATACCAGTGAAAGCTTCATTGTAAGAGTTACCTTGCAGTTGGAAAATGATATGATACCCAAGGTCACTATCAATACTAAGAATCTTTAATTTTGTGAATTAAAGTACATTTGAAATGCCCATTCTAAGTTTTAGTAAAAAGCCTTGCACATGGCTTTAAGGTAATCTGAAATTAATATTATGCCTCATTTCTGTCTTTCCTTCTACTCTATTTATGTATCCATCCATCATCTATCTATATCTATCATCTATCTCATGATTTCAAACTCTGCATAATTTAAGCTGCATAAAGAGAAAAAAAAAACTTTTATACAGCATGTACTAATAATCTTATGTTGAAATAGAAAAAGACATAATAATTGGTCATTCATTTTTAAAAAAGTCACATTTCAACCTACAAAGATAGAAATTTCACATAGCTCAATCAAATACTATGAGTCAAATAATGTGTTGGAGATGGCAATAGAATAGGTCAAGTAAATGTGCAATTACAGTGAAGTATGCTGTTACAAGAGCAATATTCAGGGATACTAAGTTATGCCACTTCTATGTTTATGAAAGAATTCCTTCAATAAAATCCAGCATTTGAAAACTATAAACTTAAAAAATGAAGTGTGACTACTCATAAAACAGCCTTCTCAGATACAGATAATCTTTGATAAATTTATTTGGCAAACTTCTTAAAGATAATTCTTTTGTGATTAAGTATATGCAACACACTCATCTCATCTTCGAAGGGCATAAATACGCTTGTAGTAGGGCATCTATATCACAGGAAAGCTTTCCTGTATCATGACTAAGAGCTTTGCAAGCAAAGATTTTGTCAAATAATAATTCCATACCTTGCTGTTAAGAAAAGTATGTAAAAACCTCTCAAGAAATGTATTTTGGAAAAATCCCCTTTTACTTTGTCTACTTTAATCCTTTGTTAACCAAAAACAGTAGGAACAATAAAGCACACAACATTTTGGTCCCTAAATTATTTCAGGTCTTGGTTAAAGATGTCAGAGGACTTAAGATGGTGGAGTAGTATGGCAACCCTGAGCTTGTCTTGTCCCTGAGAAGCAGCTAGATCAGCATCAAACCACTTTGAACAGAAGTTGATCTGAGAATTAACACAACAATATGCATAGCTTGAGCCATAGAACTTGGCAGGTACATGGTGCAGAGAGGTGAATTGGAGAGAAAAGCCACAGAGCTGAAGAGGGTATGGAGCTGGTTTTTTTTGGAGAAAAGACAGAGAAAGGGAAAGCAGTGAGTGTGGCACATCTGGATCCTGCAAGAAAAGCATTTCCCTTTAAAAGTAGCTGGAGAGAAAGAGAGAAAGAGTGAAAACATTCCCAGGGAACTGAATAAGAAATATGTTCCTCAAAACCATTGATGGGGAGAAAGGAGAGGATTTCAATACCAACAGGGTTCTATAAACAGTGGAGTTCAGAGTCTGAAGGTTCAGAGCTCAGTGCCTGGCAGTGATCTGGTGAGTAGGTACAGTGAATCCCCAAGAGCAGGCAGCAAGGTCTGAGGGCCCTGGGTGCTAGATGGGGAGAAGCATCTCTGCTTGTTGTGCATTTGATAGAGGCCATATGGCCTCCCTGCAGGCACAGGTCCCAAGAGACCCCAGAGAGCAGCCATGTTTGCTGGTATTAGGACAAAGACGTCAGAGTACAGTGAAAACTGGTGCCAGCTGTGTGTTGCAATTTACCATAGTCTCTGAACTTCTGCTACTGTGTGATCACACTAACACTAGGGCAAGTTGGCATGGGCCATTCCTCAGTGAGACTCTCCCCCAGAGAATCATTGTGGGTCCAAGTCATGGTGGTGTCTCTGAGGTGTGGGGTTTTGAAACACAACCCCATCTGAGCTAAAACCCTGGAGGAAGGTGTCACCTGGCAGGAGAATGGCAGGTGTCCCTGGCAGGGACAAGAACAGAGTAGAAACAGAGAGCAGAAGGAGGCCTGCCACAAAGGAGGGGTGCTTGATCATGGATCAGCAAGAGTGTGAAGTTCCTGCACCATAGACTAGGGAACTGGGTGAAGCCATTTTCACCTCTTCCATACACGCACATGTGATCACGCACACTGATGCACTCCAGTAAACTAAGAAGTGCCATTTAGTGGAGAATGGAGCCACAATGCCTAACTGTGCCCTCCAGGCACATTCACCACACACCAGCACAAATCCTTCCACCTGCTTAGTGTTTGGACTATAGAGTGCTTCACGGTTTCAGTTCTAGGGAAAACTGGACGTAACTTGATTCAGGTTTCATTCTGTTTGCTTGTTTGTTTATTTGTTCATTTTCTTTGCTTCTGTTTTTGCTTAATGTTTTTTTTCCTTTCTTTTATTTCTTTCCGTGAATACAGAGCAAATTCTTTTTTATTTTTTTATTTTTAATTTTATTTTTAATTTTTTTATTTTCTTTATTTTATCTTACTCTATTTTATTATGTAACTTTCTTTGATTTTTAATTTTTTTAACTTTTTTCCTTTCCTTTCCCTTTTTTCTCTATTCTATTAAGCTTTTTTCAACAAGACCAAAACTAACCTAGTAGGATCCAGATGCCTTTACTTGATTTTTTTTTGTTTTGTTCTTAACTAATCTTTTTTTTTATTAATTTTTTTCTGCCTCCAAAATGAAAATACAAATGAGTTCACCCCAAAAGAAAGAACAGGAAGAAATGACAGCCAGGGATTTAATCTACAGAGATATAAGTAAGACGTCTGAACTAGAATATAAAACAACAATTATAAGAATACTAGCTGGGGTTGAAAAGAACATAGAAGACACCAGAGAATCCCTTTCTGTGGAGATAAAGAAACAAAATCTAGTTGGGCTAAAATTAAAAATGCTATAACTGAGAGGCAATCTCAAAGGGATGCCACAGCAAAGATGGATGAAGCAAGCAGCAAATCAGTGATATAGAAGAAAATATTATAGAGAATAATGAAGCAGAATAAAAGGGGGAAACAAAGGCAAAAAATCATGATACAAGACTTAGAGAACTCAGTGACTTATTAAAAAGGAATAACATTTGAATCTTAGGAGTCCCAGTAGTTGAAGAGAGAGAAAAAAGGTGAGGAAGATGTATGTGAGAAAATTATAACAGAAAACTTTCCTAATCTTAGGAAGGACACAGACATCATTATCTGAGAAGCACATAGAACTCCTAATAGATTCAACAAAAACCGACCATTACCAAGGCATATTATAGTCAAATTTACAAAATATACAGACAAGGAAAGAATTATGAAAGCAGCAAGGAAAAAACAAAAGTCCTTAACCTACAAAGGAAGACATAAGATTGGCAGCAAATCTGTCCATGGAAACTTGGCAGGCCAGAAAGGAGTGGCAGGATATATTCAATGCGCTGAATAAAACAAACAAACAAACAAACCCAAAACAAATATATATATATATATATATATACACACATATATATACATGCACGTTGTTTTATATATATATATAATATATATATAATATATATAATATATATATTATATATATAATATATATATAATATATATGTATATATATACACAATATATATAATATATATATAATATATATATAATATATATATATATGTATATATATATAATATATATACATATATATGTATATATATATATAATATATATATACATATATATGTATATATATATATACAGCCAAGAATTCTTTATCCATATAAAGATATATATATATATATATATATATATATCTTTATATATATACACATATATATATATGTGACTATATATATATACACACATATATATATACATGCACATTGTTTTATATATATATATTATATATAAAATATTATATATATATACAGCCAAGAATTCTTTATCCAATAAGGCTGTCATTAAAAATAGAATGAGAGATAAAGAATTTCCCAGACAAAAACTAAAGGAGTTTGTGACCCTAAACCAGCCCTGCAAGAAATTTTAAGGTGAACTCCAGTGGAGAAAAGATGAAACAAAACAAAAAAGACCAAAAGTAACAAAGACTAGAAAGGACCAGGAAACATCACCAGACTCCAACTCTGCAGGCAACACAATGATACTAAATTAATGTCTTTCAATAATCACTCTAAATGTAAATGGATTAAATGCTCCAAACAAAAGACAGAGGGTGTCAGAATAGATAAGAAAATGACCCATCTGCATGCTACCTATAAGAGACTCATTTTAGACCTAAACACACATGCTGATTGAAAGTAAGGGGATGGAGAATCATCTATCATGCTAATGGTTATCAAAAGAAAACTGGAGGAGCCATACTTATATCAGACAAACTAGATTTTAAAATAAGGACTGTAACAAGAGATGAAGGAGGACATTGTATAATAATTAAGGTCTCTATCCATCAGGAATATCTAACAATTGTAAATATTTATGCCCCCAACTTGATAGAACCCAAGTATATAAATGAATTACTCACAAACATAAAGAAACTCATTGATAATAATACCGTAATAGTAGAGGATTTCAACATCTCTTTTACAACAATGGACAGATCATGTAAGCAGAAAATCAGCAAGGTAACAATGCCTTTGAATGACACACTGAACCAGGTAGACTTAACAGATATATTCAGAACATTTCATCCTAAAGCAGCAAATTACACATTTTTCTCCAGTGAACATGGAACATTCTCCAGAATAGATCACATACTGGGTCACAAATTATCCCTCCATAAACACAAAAGGATTGAAATCATACCATGCATATTTTCAGACCACAACTTTCTGAAACTTGAAATCAATCACAAGAAAAAATTTAGAAAGACCATGAATACTTGCAGATTAAATAACATCCTACCGCAGAATGAATGCGTTATCCAAGAAATTAAAGAATTAAAAAGTACATGGAAACCAGCAATATAAAACCTCTGGCATGCAGCAAAGGTGGTCATAAGAAGGAAGTATATAGCAATCCAGGTCCTCTTAAAGAAAGAAGAAAGGTCTCAAATATACAACTTAACCTTACACCTAAGGAGCTGGATAAAGAACAGAAAATAAAGTCTAAAACCAGCAAAAGAAGGGAAATAATGAAGATTAGAGCAGAAATCAATGATATTAAAACCAAACAAACAAACAAACAAACAAACAGCAGAACAGATGAATGAAACCAGGAGATGATCCTTTGAAAGAATTTTAAAAAACTGATAAACCCCTAACCAGACTGATCAAAAAGAAAAAAAGAAAAGACCCAAATAAATAATATCATTAAAGAAACAAAAGAGATCACAACCAACACTACAGAAATACAAACAATAATAAGAGAATGTTATGAGCAATTATATGACAAAAAATTGGGCAATCAGGAAGAAATGAACAAATTCCTAGAAACATATAAACTGTCAAAACTGAAACAAGAAAAAATAGAAAATTTGAACAGACCCATAACAAGTAAGGACATTGACTCAGTAATCAAAAATGTCCCAATAAGCAAGAGTCCAGGGCTGGATGGCTTTCCCGGGAATTCTACCAAACATTTAAAGAGTTAACACCTATTCTTTTGAAGCTGTTCCAAAAAGTAGAAATGGAAGGAATACTTCCAAACTCATTCTACGAGGCTGGCATTACCTTGATTACAAAACAAGACAAAGGCCCCACATAAAAGAATAACTATTGAACATGGATGCAAAAATTCTCAACAAGATATTAGAAAATGAATCCAATAGTACATTAAAATAATTATTCACCATGATCAAGTGGGATTTATTCCTGGGATGGTTCAATATCTGCAAATCAACAAGTGTGATACATCACATTAATATAAGAAAGGATAAGAACCACATGTTTCTCTCAATAGATGCAGAGAAAGCATTTGGCAAAATACAGCATCTTTTCTTAGTAAAAACCCTCAAGGAAGTAGGGATAGAAGGAACATACCTCAACATTATAAAGACCATATATTAAAGACCCACAGCTAATATCATCCTCAATGGGGAAAAACTGAGAGCTTTCCCCCTAAGGTCAGGAACATGACAGGGATGTCCACTCTCACCACAGTGTTGCAAGTCCTAACCTCAACAATCAGACAACAAAAAGAAATAAAAGTCATCCAAACTGGCAAGGATGAAGTCAAACTTTCACTCTTTGCAGATAACATAATACTCTATGTGCAAAACACAAAAGACTCCACCAAAAAACTGCTGGAACTGATACATGAATTCAGCAAAGTCGCAGAATATAAAATCAATGTACAGAAATCAGTTGCATTTTTATATGCCATAATGAAGTAGGCAAAGAGAAAGCGAGGAATCAATCCCATATACAATTGCACCAAAACCATAAAACACCTAGGAATAAACCAAACCAAAGAGTTAAAAAACCTGTATGCTGAAAACTATAGAAAGCTTATGAAAGAAATAGAAGAAGACATGAAGCAATGGAAAGACTATCCATGTTCATATGTTGGAAAAACAAATATTGTTAAAATGTTGATACTACCCAAAGCAATCTATATATTCAATGCAATCCTCATCAAAATAACACCAGCATTCTTCATTTCAGCTCTGGTCATCATCTTATGGTTCATGGTTTTGAACCCCATATCGGGCTCAATGCTGACAGCACAGAGCCTGCTTGGGATTCTCTCTCTCTCTCTCTCTCTCTCAGTAAAAAATAAGCTAAAAAAAAGAAAAGAGAAAAGAAAGGAGAAAAGAAAAGAAAAAAGAAAAGAAACATAAAAGAAGAGAAAAGAAAAGAAAAGAAAAGAAAAGAGAAAAGAAAAGAGAAAAGAAAAGAAAAGAAAAAGAAAAGAAAAGAAAAGAAGAAAAGAAAAGAAAAGAAAAGAAAAGAAAAGAAAAGAAAAGAAAAAAACAAAGCTGGAATCATCAAAATTCTAGACTTCAAGCTGTATTACAAAGCTGTAATTATCAAGACAGTATGGTACTGGCACAAAAACACACACATACATCAATGGGATAGAGTAGAGAGTCCCAAAATGGACCCACAATCATATAGCCAATTAATCTTTGACAAAGCAAGTAAGAGTATCCAATAGACAAAAAGACCATCTATTTAGCAAATGGTGTTTGGAAAACTGTACAGCAACATTCATAAGAATGAACCTGGACTACTTTCTTACAGCATACACTAAAATAAACTTAAAATGGATGAAAGACCTAAACATAAGACAGGAAGTCTTCAAAATCCTAGAGGAGAAAATAGGCAACCACCTCTCTGACTTTGAATGCAGCAACTTCTTACATGACATGTCTCTGAAGGCAAGGGAAACGAAAGCAAAAATGAACTATTGAGAGCTCATCAAGATAAAAATCTTCTGCACAGTGAAGGAATCAATCAGCAAAACTAAAAGGCAACTGACAGCATAGGAGAAGATATTTGCAAATGACATATCAGATAAAGGGTTAGTATCCAAAATCTATAAATAACTTATATAGCTCAACACCCAAAAAACAAATAATCCATTGAAGAAATGGGCAAAAGACATGAATGGACACTTTTCCAAAGAAGACATCCAGATGGCAAACAGACTCATGAAAAGATGCTAAACCTCACCTATCATCAGGGAATTGCAAATCAAAACACAATGAGATACCACATCATACCTGTTAGAATGGCAAAAATTACCAACTCAGAAAACAACAGATGTTGACAAGGATGCAGAGAAAGAGGAGCACTTTTGCACTGCTGGTGGTAATGCAAACTAGTGCAGCCACTCTTGAAAACTGTATGGAGTTTCCTTAAAAAATTAAAAATAGAACTACTCTATGACCTAGCAATTGCACTACTAGGTATTTATCTGAAGGATACAAAATGCTGATTCTGGGGAACATGCACACTAATGTTTATAGCTGCACTGTCAACAATAGCCAAAGTATGAAAAGGGCCCAAATGTCCATCGACTGATAAATGGATAAAGATGTGGTATATATGTATGTGTGTGTGTGTGTGTGTGTGTGTGTGTGTGTGTATATATATATATATATATATATATATATATATATATATATATGTATATATATACACACATGCAATGGAATGCAATGGAATATTATTTGGTGATCAAAAAATAATGAAATCTTGCCCTTTGAAACAACGTGCATGGAACTAGAATTTATTATGTTAAGTGAAATATGTCAGTCAGAGAAAAACAAATATCATCTGATTCCATTCATATGTAGAATTTAAGAAGCAAAACAGATGAACATAAGGCATGTAAAGCAAAAATAAGATAGAAATAGAAAGGGAGACAAACCATA
This sequence comes from Neofelis nebulosa, assembly GCF_028018385.1. NCBI lineage: Eukaryota > Metazoa > Chordata > Mammalia > Carnivora > Felidae > Neofelis > Neofelis nebulosa. Next base: position 34,523,462 of record NC_080791.1, on the reverse strand, counting down.
ACAGATCATTTTTCATTTTATTTATTTATTTATTTATTTATTTATTTATTTATTTACTTATTTTAGAGATTCTTAAATACAGAGAACAAACAGTGTTGGAGGGAGGGTTGTGTCGGGGGATGGGCTAAATGGGTGATGGGCATTAAGGATGGCACTTTTTGGGATGAGCACTGGGCATTATATGCAAGTGATGAACCCCTAAATTCTATTCATCAAATCATTATGATACACTATGTTAACTTACTTGGGTTTAAATTTTTAAAAGGATAAAATAAAAAAATTAAAATTAAAAACAAAGATATCAAAAGAGGTCTACTCAGAGAACTTTCCTTAATAAAAATTATATTTCATGTTATGTAATTTTAAAAATCTTCTTACAATGTAGTCTTCATACTAATCTTATCTCCATTATGTTAAAAATAATCAATCTTTTGGAAAATAGATATGAAGTTTTTCAGCTCACTTTTCATTCTGAAAAAGAAAAGTGAAGATGAATACATGTAATTTTACAACGAAAGTGGTAAAAGCAAAAAATATAAAATAGTTGTAATGAGAAATTGAAATCAAAGACCTTAAGTAGATCTCATAATCTCTACTCCAGAAAATGGGGTCATGACCAATGTACTGCTTGTTAATATATACAAATGAGTGGTGAAATGACAGACTCTGGATATCCAAATACTGAGGCATTCAAATATCAAGAAAACTATTTTTAAAAGATAAATAAAAAATGGGCTCAAAATTTATTTTAATTCTAGCTAATCGCTTATTTCTTAAAATCATAGTGTATTTTAAGTCATTACCCCCACAAGATAAGACATTTCTGAGTCTCTTATTGGATAGATGAGACAGAAGTTCAAATCACATTGTTTTTCATACTTGAAGGACCTATAATGTAACAAAGTAGCAGTGGATGGAGTCAGGACCTGCAGATGTGGAGTCTTCCTCTCAGACCCATAGTCTCAGACCCATGCCTGTAAGCATGTATTGATTCCAAGTGTGAGATTCCTCAATAGGGAAATTCAGTACTCTTGCAAAGCAAGGGGATAAATCACTTGCATAGATGTGTTCATACATGCATACATATATGCGTATGTATTTGATATTTCAAATAAAGCATTAGCCAGGAAACACTGGGAAGTCAGAAAATATACGGGTAGTATTACTTATATATTAGCACTCATTTTCTTACCAGTTAATTATACATTGTTGTGACTGTTGTATTATGTTTTTAATGCCATAGACTGAACCTAATTACTTATTAGGATGGTATCTTTTCCTTAGGCTTTTTCTCTGAACTACCCCATTAACAAGCTTGCCTCTCTACAGGAGTATCTCAGAGGCAATTTAAATATATGCAAACCAAAACTCATGATGACACACCCTTATTCTTGTGGTAGATTAAGTCATTATTCTCAATTCCTAAACCTCCACACAACCAGTAATGAAAGTTAATGTTTTTACAAATAAGGAATTTAAGGCTAAGAGAAGAAATGTGTTCCGAGTTACACAACCAAATGAGAATTCAAGAGTTGACCTTATGTCTAAAGGACATTATGCTTTGCCTTTTTATCATATAAGATATATAATAAAACTATTTGGAAAAGACTTCCAAAGTTTGGTTCTATCCAAATGTAAATTGTGTACATTTGCTGCTATTCATACGTTAATTATTATTTAATTCTTATCAGAATAACTACAAAATATATTTCCATTTTGTTTACTTTCTCCTAGCCTTTTTGACATAGAAACATTAAAAATTTATTTTATTATTCCCAAAGGTAATAGTAACTGAGAATAAAACCTCAAGTATTGAAATCAAAACTTTTAAAACAAAGATACATTAGAGATTAGTTATATATAAATGTATATATCAAATTATTAAAAGAAAAAAATAAAGAACAATTGTTTACTCACATTCACCGTACAGTAACATAATGCAATTTAAATTTTGTGTTCTCTTTCAGTTCTTGTTCATAAGCAAAATTAATTTCACAGCACTAAAATGATAGCTTAGAAATAATGCTATATTTGACTTTTTCCTTGGTATTATGGTTTACTCATGTGAAGATTGCCTTTAAGTATGATTTTATGTGTTAAATATAGCTTATTAACTTTCACAGAGGTCTGAGAAACAAGGCAATAATTCTGATTAATTGATGTTCAAGCAGAAATGGAATTAGGCTAATTTTTAAGATGTAATACAAAAAATTTCTGAGATAATTTATTTTCATAAATGTCTCTGTGTCACTGCAAATTACTTCCCTTTTCTGATTCTGACAGATCCTCAGCCTGTGCTATGCCATAAAGACCTTGATTCCCTCAAGGTTATTTTTTTCTTGTTATCTACATTCACATCGGTTGTGACTTTTTCACAGACCTGGGAAAGAAGACTACTTTCCTGAGTTCTCCACTGATGTGGTCAGGGGGGTGTTAGCTCCCTCACAGAATTTTCTCTGCTGGCAATAGTTACAAGTCTAGTAATGAGCTGGACCCTATCAGGGGGAAGTACATTTGTGACTGAGGACTCAGATGGGGACACAGGCTTGCAACAGGAATGGAAAGAACAGCAGTTGCTGCCACTGCCATTTCTGAGCAGAAACAAACAAACAAACAGAAAATAATGTGGCTCTGGATTTTGCCTACTGCTGATCTGGGTTTTTTTTGCCCCTTTCTTGGTCCCTACCCGTTTTTGAGACAATTTATTGCTTTAGAACAACCCCATCTCCACTATATAGAGACATTTTTGAGAAAGATGTGAAGTATTTCTCAAATTTGTTAGATGTGGGTCATCATATTTTTAGGAAATCCTCTATTTTAGAATGATGAGAGGAAACAGATTTGATGCTGATTATATTATTTTCTCTTCTCTCCCTCTTTTTCCTCTTTTCCTCTCTCCCTTACTTCCTTGTATTCTTCCCTTTTCTCACTTCCTTCTTTGCTTCCTTTTTTTCTTTCCATCCTTCTTTTTTTTTTCTATCTCCTCCTTCTTATTCTAACTGAAGAGTTACCTGACCCTCCCAATGTCATCAGATACAGTTAATCAGATTATTCACTGCACAAGTTTTATGGCCAAGGTGGAAATTTGAGCCTGAAATACCACCCATGCACCACTTGCCAAATAAATTAGGGCTACATCTTCCCAGTAGGGTGTCTTTTCCTAATTATCAGAAAAACTCATTAAGACTGGTGGCAACCATGCCCTCCCTCCTAGTGCTGAATAGGGCTGTTCAGGTCCGGCCTCTTAGAAATAAATCAACTCCCACTCACAGGTCAGTGAATCCACAGAATCAACATATTCAAGTATTGTGCAATAATTATTACCTTTGTCTTCCTCTATAGAATCTTCTCAGAAGTTTTGAGCAGATGTTTCACAGAAACATCCTAACTGTGCAGGGTAAGACAATATATATTTGAATTTAAAAAGGTAATGTTTATTATTCAATTGAGATATCACTATCCTTTAAATATGCATTCCAATGGAATTTAGCACTATATTTTTTTTTCCTAGATTTGATCCATTTTCTTGGCAAGCAGGATATAATTTGAGTCAGTCCTTATATTCTCACTGCCAAGGTGCACATGACATGTTTGGGCATATGGTCTTGTTTTTATGATCTTTTAACCTTTATTTATTTTAGATGTACCATGGTGTAATGGATCATTTGGGGGCATTGAACACTTGGAATGGCAGTAGGTCTGGTTGAGGCCATCTGGAGATGCTAAGGAAAAGTTTGCTTCCTTGTGGAACAAGCTTTATAAATAGAGTTGTACAAAACTAACTGGTAAACTTGGAATAACCCCATTTAAGAATAGGATATGGTGGTATACAAGGTAAATTAATAGATCAAGGGATGGATAGATGGACAATTATGTTATAAAGGAAATATACATTCTTATTTTGGAATCTAGCATTCCAGAATGATCCTAGAACTTCCTACCCCTGGTGTCTTAGATTTTAGAAAGTGGCTATTCTAACGTGAACAAAAGCTTTTATTTCCTTTTTGTTTTTAGAGATGGGCATAATGTTCCCAGAGCCTGCTTGTATACATATTTAGAATGAAGGTGGTAGAAGTTTAGAAACATTAAATGTAAAACAGTTTTTTAGATTATACTAATGAGGTCCATTTTAAGGTTTACTTTGTGTATTTTGATTGTGACTTTCATCAATAATCCCAAGTGTTTATTTTTTGATATCATAAAACATCTTTAGCTACAATGTTTTCAGCCTGTGTGATTGATGTGATCATTTTCTTAACATTTGCTTTTCACTTTTCAAGAATCGCCATGTGGAAGAACAAATATATACACACACATACATACCCATATGTCAAAATTAAAACACACACACACACACACACACACACAGCTGATAATATAAAATGCTGGCATAGGGGCACCTGGGTGGCTGAGTTGGTTAAGCGTCCAACTTTGGCTCAGGTCATGATCTCATGGTTTGTGGGTTCAAGCCCCACATCAGGCTCTGTGCTCACAGCTCAGAGCCTGGCGCCTGCTTTGGATTCTGTGTCTCCCACTCTTTCTGGTCCTCCCCTGCTCCTCCTGTGTCTCTTTCTCTCTCTCAAAAATAAATAAAATCTTAAATTTTTTTTAAATTAAAAAAATAATAAAATTCTGGCATATTTTGAGACACCAGAGCTCCCACTCATTGATGGAAGTGAAAAGTGGTCCAATCACTTTGAAAAAGTTTCCTGATTTTTTTTTTATAAAAGTAAATATAGACCTACCCGATGGGCTAGTAATTCTATTCCTAAGTGTTTACCCAAGACAAATGAAACATATATGTACAAGAATAACTATAGCAGGTTTATTCACAATACCCTAAAACCAGAAACAGTCTGATGTCCATCACTGGTGAATGGTTAAACAAATGGAGATATACAAAGGAATACTATTCATCAGTAAGAAGGAAAAAACTGCTGATCATATAACAGTATGCATGAATCTCAAAAACATGCTGCATGAGAGAAACCCTATTCAAAGTTGTGTGTACTATACAATTCTGTGTATATTAAACTCTCAAAAGAGCAAATGTTACCTATGGTGGGAGAAAAATAAAACAGAAAAATAGCTACCTCTGAGGACTGGAGTGAGGGGTGACAAAGAATGTGTATGGGAGATCTCTCTGGGGTGATGCCCAATGAGTTTAAGTAATTAAAGAACACAAAACAATCTTATTTAAGCAACCCAGATATTTAGTATTGTATAATAGCCACAATTCTATTATTCTCTAGGAAGAGTTTATTCCAGGTAGGAAGCCAATAAACCGGGAAAAAATATTTTTTTACATTTTTTTCTCTAATTCTCCATTTTGTGCATTTCAAATCCTCTGCTCATTAAGCAGGATCAGTCTCCCAAAAGTTTGAAGTAGGTACATGGTAAAGATGTGGATTCTAAGGAAGATATTATTTGGCTGGTAATGTCATGAGCAGGTACTAATTCCAGTGTTTGACATATATTTAATGCTGAATCATTAACTATAGGGATTTTGAGTGTTCTTCAGAGACATCCCCCCTTTTCTCTGCCCCCCCCACCAATTCCCAGTTTCTTGAAATATCTCATCTACAGTTATCTTAACAAAGATAAATGCCTTTATTCTAAAAGGTCACTAACAATTCCTCAGCTCCTAAACTTGTGCTATCATACAACCAATCAGCTGAGCTTGCCTTACTATTTCTGGCAAATATTTTTGGAGGATTATAAGACAACCACAGAGAACCTTGCTCTTATAGATGGTCTACATGAAAATAGTCAATGTGATCCATGGAAACCATGTGCCTTTGGCCCACTTTAGTGGTAATGAATTTATTCTCATTCTTATCCCTGTATTCTGTTGTCACAGACTCCTTCATCTAGCTGCCCACAGATTCATTTTTTCAGATATGAATCAGAAACAGTCCACTCTGACCTACAGGCTCCTATGGCCACATTTTAAGCTTTCCTAGTAGTTTTAAAGCCTCATTTGAAAGTTTGAAAAGCCTCGTTTGAAAGTAGGAAAAACAATCACTACATTTTCCGAGGACCAATTGGAGAGTACTCGCAGCATATTTGTATCTTTCTGATGAAATCCTCTTTGTGGTTTCCAACTTTCTCTTGGCCTCCTTGTAAACTTGTAAAGCCTGATGATACATGTTCAGTAAATGGTGCCTAAAGTGGTTTGAAAGTCCAGAATAGGAGAACTAGAACTTATCTTTGGAATATGCAATATTTACCATCTATTTATTGTCTTGGATTCTCTTCTGAAACTAAAAACCCCCTTTTAACCTACTATTACACTAGTAATTATTGATCTTTATTATATACTAATAGTAGACTAAACCAGTTGGTATCCTAAATGTTTTGCATACATTATGTCACTAGTCAGAAAATTATAGGTAAGAATCATTGGCTCCATTTTGCAGATATAGATATTAATGCTTAGAGAGTTTCAACAAACTTTTCTTTCCAGGTTTGTTCAGGCTCTGAGAGATGGGTTGATATTCAAATTCAGGCTTATCTAACCAAAAGCAATATAGTTGTTGTGGTACAAAAATTTTCCTATGTTTATATCTCATTCCCCTTTCATAATTATTTATTTTATTTTTTTTCAAATTTTTGTTTAAATTATAGGTAGTTAACATATAGTGTAATATTGGTTTCAAGGGTAGAATTTGTTGATTCATCACTTACATATAAAACCCAGTGCTAAACACAAGTGCCCCCCTTCATACTCATTGCCCATTTAGCCCATGCCTCCCCACCACCCCCAGAAATCTTCAGTTTCTTCTCTATAATTAAGAGTCTTCTATGGTTTGCTTCCCACTTTTATCTCTACTTCCCCTATGTTCACTTTTGTTTCTTAAATTCCACATATGAACGAAATCATCTGGTATTTGTCTTTCTCTGACTGACTAATTTTGCTTAGCATAATGCACTCTAGCTCCAACCATGTTCTTGCAAATGGCAATATTTCATTCTTTTTTATGGCTGAGTAATAGTGCATGATATATATATATATATATACATATATATATATATCATGCAATATATATATGTGTGTATATATATATCATGCAATATATATATATGTGTGTGTGTGTATATATATATATATATATATATATATATATATATATATGACAAATGCCATCAATAGTGATATGTGCCATGTATTACACAGGTTGAGACATTAAATGACCAGTGTTGAGTGAAGCTACAAAGTTCAGAATTCTTCAGTGTGTAAGATGTGTACATAATAGCCTTGTGAATATCCAGGAGTATGAAAAGACCCAAGTAATCTTGGGAGAACCTGTTGTGTTTCCACAGAACCAGCCTTTCTGAAAAGCTGTGGAGTAACCTTACAGTGCTGAAGAAGCACTCTGGAAATAATGTTATCTATTTATGATGTCTACTACAGCTGAAGTATTTAACTCTTTAAATTCACTGTCTCATAAACAGGTATTTTGAGAGTACCAATGCAGTTGAAATGGCTTTTACTACTCTTTTTCTTTTCCATAATATATTTATTTTTTTAACTTAGCTCTTATGATTTACATACTAGAAACAATAACTTATGCAGAAAGAGAGATATTGAATCATGATAAGCTAGATATGCCAAAATGTGGGTTTCTTTCATTTTCTTTTTTTAAATTTTGTTTAATGTTTATTTACTTTTGAGAGAGAGTCAGAGCATGAGCGAGGTAGAAGCATAGAAGAGAGGGAGACACAGAATCTGAAGCAGGCTCCATCCAGGCTCTGAGCAATCAGCACAGAGCCTGACATGGGGCTCGAACCCACAAACCATGAGATGACCCGAGCTGAAGTCGGATGCTTAACCAACTGAGGCACCCATCATCCCTCTTATATTTTCTAAAACTGATCTCATGTTGCTTTTGAATCCCTACTCCTAAAATCAGAAGGAAACAAGAAAAAAATTAACTTGCTAACTAGAACTCAGTCTTCTCTATTTTCCACAATTTCTGTGTGAGTAAATGTTCAGTTGATTCATAGAACTCTCTAATTGAGTGTTATCTTCCCAGGCAAGAGGCATCATCTTTCACCACTCCTTTCCAAGACGTGTCTGGAAGCAGTTGGAAAATTATGTATTCTTATGGTGGTGACAAGGGGAGAGGAAGACTGGTTTTTGTGATGTCCTTGGGACATCACAGTGTCTTGTACCACCTGTCAGCATTCTCTCTCTTCTTGGTTATCAAGTGTCAACACCTGGTACAACTCAGCGGTGTTTGTTGACTCTGTCAATGCAGGTAGATGACCACCATCCCTCCCTGAGTGGAAAAGCCACTTCAGGTGCTCTCTCATACTACAGATCCTTTGAGATGTGGTGTGTGAATCTTCTGAAATTCCTTCCTTTTGTGCCATCACCAGCCACCCACTAGCAACCCCCATATTCTGAGTAAACTTGAAGATTCCCTAAACCTGCAAAGCATGGCAATGAGGAGACACAGTCTAAGGCCCAGTGTGGATATTCTGTTCACCAGTACTTTTGTTCCTATTTCCAACTTGTTGAATGGAGTAGGGAGAAGCCCTACTAATAATTCCTGATTTGACCCCATATGAATCTCTTTCAAAAATTTTTGGTTTTGCTTTCAAACTGATGAAAAATCATTTCATTTGTATTTATTTTCTATAAATTATTGTGTAATATATAATCTTTGCAAAATAGAATGACTCAGGGAATTCTGGGTACCTGACACTTGTTTTAGTTCTACAAAATGAAATTCAGGTATGTTCATATCCCAAAGGCTAAGTGGTGAATGGCAATTCTGTTATAGTCTATATATCTGTTTGACTATACCTAGGAGTTATATCATATTTTGTGATTCTGAGACTGATGGGATATATATAATCCAAATGCTATAGTCTTCAATGTATGTTAGGAAAATATTGAATCATAGTCAGATTTAGCTTTGTGTGTTTAAGATTAAGTTAAAAGAGGGGTGCTTTACTCTCTCAGCCTTATTATCATCTGCAACTATGCTCCAATAGTGAAGACAATGGGAATTACTAGAACATTTGCAACTCTGTCTCTGAAGAACATGGTTGTTCTGCTGCTGTATCCTGATTTTGCTTTCTCTAGCTTTTAGATGAATAAATCTTATTTGATTACCTGTATTATATCTGTTGATGGTTTTGGACTTACCGCCATTCTGAATTTATTATTGATATTTTTCAGTACAGTGGTTGAGGTATTCTTGTTTATAGGTAATTGCTTAAAGATAAAGACTTACCCATGTGAGGGTGTTCCTCAAATGGTTGGTTGACTGATGGATACATGTATTTTGGCTTATTTGACATTATGATGTTCTATGAATCCAAAAATCTTTTGAATTTCTATGCAATATATATTAATGTTATCTTTAGCAATAATAACACATTCTAAGGCATCAATCAATAATAGAATTAATATTCTGTTACTTTCCTTAACTATGAAGTTCTTACGGAAAATTAATTAATTAGGCTTTCCCTCATTCCACTATTATATTCCTTTAGTATACTAAGTGCTCAATTAATTTATTTGTACATGTACATGAATATACATCAGCATGAGTAAATAGAACAAGCTCTTTAAAGTACATTAGTTAACCTCTCAATTATGGTGATACTCTGCCACCCAGCATTCTACTTATTGTAGACTTTGGTCATTTTTTTTCAATTAACTGTCATCAATTATAGTCCCAGGGATTCTAATTTAGATTCAGACAATTCCAAAAATTATGAAGAAATTTAAGGTCAGATGAAAGTGGAGATGGCTATAATGATTTTAATACATTTTAGAGATTTTTGAAAGACAATCTGGGACAACTTAAATGCAGACAAACTTTACCATGACCCTCTGAAAGAAATTTAAAAATGGTGGGGGGAGGACATCAGTGACTCTTCTCCTTTTCTTCCACCCCATGCATAAGCAAATTTTGCTGCCAAAACCTTTAACATATTCCACAAAATGATGTTGTTTTACATCCTTTACTATCCTCCAGACAACCATTATTTCTCTCCTGAACTATAACAATCACCTCCTAACTGGTCTTCTTGCTTCACCTTTGCCTTCTTAGTTCATATTAGAGCAGTGTAAGTTATCCGTTAAAAATATAAATCAGATTATAACAGCCCCCTGCTTAAAGCCCCGCCGTGTTTGTAAATAACACAAAATAACATAATTAATTCTTACCATAGCCCACAGCACTCTCATGATATAAGGTTCCTGACTATCTTTCATCCTTTATTCCTACTCTTTTTTTTTTTCTCAATTCACTGTAGACACACAGGCCTCCTTGACATCCCTTAAACACATCTATCTCAAGGCTTTTAAAATCCCTATTAACTCTGCCTAGAATGGCCCCAACTTCTGGCATTCTTTTAGCTTATCCCCTCATTTCATTTAAATAGCCAATCAAAAGTCAGCTCTTCAGATAAGTTTTTCCTCATTACATTGTCTTAACTAGCACAAATTTTACTTCTCATCCATTTTAACATGATTTATTTTCTTCACTTACACTTATCAGTGAATCTATTATATGTTTGTTTGTTTTGTTTGTTTACTGTATACCTTGCTCAATATTACAAATATTCCATGTAGTCAACAATATTATTTTGTTTCAATAACATAATCTCACCCTATAGAACATGCTTTGCTGCTACTAAGCATTGAATTAATATATGAAATATATAATTATAAAATAACTAATAAAATAAATAATAAAGCATGACTAAATGAATCCTATGCTCTAGGAAATTGGTTTCACATGAGATCAAACAAAATAGGATAGCTTCAATCCAGAATCAGTTAGAGGCCCCCCAGTGCAATTAGAATCTGATCTCATAGTCACAGAGACACAAAAATCATCCTGGAGTTGCAAAGGGTAGAATGATAGAGCCTTCCTCTCTGACACACACTTCAGGGGGGTCTTGTGGGTAAAGGAGCGGTTGTAATCTGGAAAAAGTAGAGTGGCTTGACTCTTACGCCTGTAAAAATGTTATTTTCTTATTTAACTTAGTTTGTAGTTAAAAAAGCTTTGTGGTCTTTATTTTTTTATTATTTTTATACTGACTTCAGCAATATTGTGAAAAATGCTTTCCTTCAGACACTTGGTAACTTTAATCAGGTTTTACTTTCCAGATGCTTCCATCTCCTACATTTATAGTGACCCAAGTTCTCTTTAGATGGTGACCCAATATACAAGCCTCTAATTTTAATTTTCCCTGTGGTCTCATGTGCACTAGTTATGTTCGATGTAATTCCAATAAGGGTATGTTTTCTTTACATTGAATATAATGCCTGAAACTAAAGACATTTTAATATGGCTTTCAGGATTCCTGATGTTAGAAAAAAATTTAAAAAGTCTACTTTCAGAGCTCTACAAAGCATACATGAATGTTTTTCAAAGTTATCATAGCATCCATTCTTTTTTTTTTTTCATTTTTACTTTTTTTTAAATTTTGTTTAAATCCAAGTTAGTTAACATATAGTGTAATAATGTTTCAGGAGTAGAATTTAGTGATTCATCACTTACAAAAACACACAGTGCTCATTCCAACAAGTGCCATCCTTAGTACCTATCATCCATTTAATCCATTCCCTGCACTTGCCTCCCCTCCAGCAACCTCGATTTGTTCTCTGTATTTAAGAGTCTCTTATGGTTTGCCTTCCTCTCTGTTTTTCTTTTTTTCTCCTTCTTTTCCCCTATGCTCATTGTTTTGTTTCTTCAATTCTACATATGAGTTAAATCATATGGTATTTGTCTTTCTCTGACTGACTTATTTTGCTTAGCATAATACACTCTAGTTCCATCCACATTGTTGTAAATGGCAAGATTTCATTTTTCTGATCACTGAGTAATATTCCATTGTGTATATATATATATATATATATATATATACACATATACATATATATATACATATATATATACATGTATGTATATACATATGTATATGTATACATATATATATACATATATATATACATACATACACACACACACACACACACACACATCTTCTTTATCCAATCATCCATTGATGGACATCTGGGATTTTTCCATAATTTGACTATTGTTGATAGTGTTGCTATAAACATTGGGGTTCATGTGCCCCTTAGAATCAGCATTTTTGTATCCTTTGGATAAATACCTAGTAGTGCAATTGCTGTGTCATAAGTTAGCTCTATTCTAATTTTTTGAGGAACCACCATACTATTCTCCAGAGTCACTGCATCAATTTGCATTCCCACGAGCAATGCAAAAGGGTTCCCCTTTCTCTACATCCTTGCCAATATCTGTTATTTCCTGAGTTGTTACATTTTAGCCATTCTGACAAGTGTGAAGTGATATCTCATTGTGGTTTTGATGTGTATTTCCCTGACGATTAGTGATGTTGAGCATCTTTTCATTTGTATTGTTGACATCTGGATGTCTTCTTTGGAAAAGTGTCTGTTCATGTTTTTTTGCCCATTTCTTCACTGGATTATTTGTTTTTTGGGTGTTGATTTAAGTTCTTTATAGATTTTGGATACTAAGTCTCTATCAGATATGTCATTTGCAAATATTTTCTCCAATTTCGTCAGTTGCCTTATATTTTGCTGATTGTTCCCTTCACTGTGCAGAAGCTTTTTATCTTGATGAGCTCCCAATAGTTCATTTTTGCTTTTGTTTCCTTTACCTCTGGAGACACATTTACAAGAAGTCACTGTGGCTGAGGTCAAAGAGGTTGTTGCCTTTTTCTCCTCAGGAGATGGTTTTCTGTCTTACATGTAGGTATTTCATCCATTTTGAGTTTACTGTTGTGTATGGTGTAAGAAAGTGGTCCATGTTCAGTTTTCCCAACACAATTTGCTGAAGAGACTGCTTTTTTTTCCCATTGGATATTCTTTCTGCTTTGTCAAAGATTAGTTTGGCCATACATTTGTGGGTCCATTTCTAGTATAGTAATCATAGCAGCCATTTGTAATTGAGCATTTGCTACGTGAATGACAGTTGGCATTTAATCACACAGAATACAAACTATAATCTCTGGCTTTATAGCTGAGAAAGCTGAGGTAGAGAAGGCTTATTTATAAAGCATGTTCAAGATAAATCAGTTAATTTTATTAATTCCAAACCATCTTTTTACATAATTGTCAGCAGGATATTGATTGCTCCATCTTTCATGTATAACTTTTCCCAACATTATCAACAAACATGTTGAGTACATGCAGTGTGCAGGAAAATGACTTTGTTGTTCAAATAATTAACTGAAAGACATCTACCCATGGTTTCATCAACACTCTTAAGGCATGTTTCCTTTAATAATAAATCCAAGATAATTAAGACATAAATATAATGTTGTGTTTTAATGTAAAAATAAACTAACATTTAATGAGTATTCACGAGAACACAAGGGAGAAAATAAAATTATATTAAGTTTGTTATATTAATGGGATTATTATTAAAGTAAATGAGCTTTCTCATCTGGCATATTTGATAAAAGGAATAATTAGTTTCTCTATTTGGTTTTAAATTAAGCTTCTATTTTTAAAAACTTTCTTACCCCAATATTTGGAAGAATGAAATAATATTTATTTAAATCAGTGATAAACAGATGTAGGTAACACCAAGCTTCAGGATTGCCAAGTGCAGGAGAAGGAAACTACCAACTAACAATTATCTATTTTGTGCCAATATTTTAATTTAATTTTGTTTAATATAATTTAGTGTAATTGAATAACCCAGTTAAGTAAATTGTAATATTCCTCTTTAAATATGCAAAACACACTCAGAGAGCTTAAATAACTTGCCCAAAGGTATTTAATGAGTCCCAGGTGGAAGTAGCATTTGAACTTGAACTCACAGCTTTGTAACTCCAAATCCCACTCTCTTATTACTAATACTTGGTTGCTTCCCAAGCCTTCTTTTTCCTATTTTCATCCTCCAACATTACTTCATATGCAGTATATACTGGAAACCAATAATGGCTGAAAGATGACCTATTATATTAGAGAAGATTTTCCTTTTTAACTGAAATTAAATCAGCAGAATTATATACTTGATATCACAGACCTCCTTTGCAAGCTCAAAGGTACACACATACACACATGCAGGTTTATTGCTAACACAGACAACTAACATAGCATTGAAAGGAAGAATCATCCTCAATGGACTATTAAAACTCAAAGTGATCTCTACAGTGTATGTAAAACAATAGAACATAAACTTTCACTACAATGGGTTTTGGTTCACCTGTGTAAATCAAATGAGGTTATGTGAAAATAATTTCTGAAAGGACAAAAACTGCAATAAATGTAAGTTAATATTATTTATTGTAACCTTAGAATACAGGACACTTAGAAATTAAGTATAAGAAAGGACAAGATGTTTTACTCTCACTCTCCACTTCCCTACTTCTGCTTTTCAACTGTGATTCACTTTACACGTGTTCAACATTAATACTACTAGTCTTTCCTTTTAAACATTTTGAAAGATAGAGGCACCTTCGTGTCTCAGTGGGTTAAGCATCCAACACTGGCTCAGATCATGATCTCAATGTTCACAGTTTGTGAGTGTGAGCCCTGTGTTGGGCTCTGCACTGACTGTGCAGAGCCTTCTTGGGATTCTCTCTCTGTATCCCTCTATCCTTCTCTGCTTCTCTCCCACTTGTCCCCTCTCTCTCACAATAAATAAATAAAAATAAAAAAACTTTTAAAAATAAAAATTGGGAAAGATTGAAACTAAAGACAAAAATGGAATGAATAACCTCCACTTTAAATGCCTCCCCATTTCACTACTATTATATTTCTTTTGTTTATACTTGGTAGAATGCCTTAAGTCTATTAATGATCTTTAAGAACTGTCCTTTTTTTTGAGAAAGAGAGAGAGAGGACACAAGTGAGCTAGGGGCAGAGAGAGAGAGAGAGAGAGAATGCCATGAGGGGCAGAGACAGAGAGAGAAAGGGAGGGAGAGAGAGAGAGAAGCGGGGCTGACCCAAAGCAGGGCTCATGTTCATGGAAGCAGGGCTTGAGCTCACCTGATGTGGGACTTGAACTCATGAACTGTGAGATAATGATCTAAGCCAAAGTCAGATGCATAACCAACTGAGCCACCCAGATGCCCAAGAACTGTCATTCTTACTCTACTAGGAGTCTTAACCCAAGATTATCATGAGACACCAGTAAACTAGAAGAGCACTGAGAAACTGAAAACAAACACTATTTCAAAATTAAATGCAAAATCCAAGTTATGGTATATAGATTTATTATTTTTAGCAAGTATTAGATTATATATGACTCTATTTAATTTAAATCATCAGTTTAATGATATCACTTGTTAGCACTGATTATTTGTATAATTACACAATTACATTATATCTGGCTCTCTCAGAACCTTTAGAATTATGTGTGCAAGGCTTGAATGTATTTCTCCCACTATACAGAAACAAAGTCAAGCAAAAATTTAACAAAAATAGGTTGATCTATCCAATCATAAAGAAAAGTAGACAAAAATTCTAGGTGGAAAATATATTCCACATTTCTTGAATGAAAAAAAAGTTAACATTTCTTTTTGAGCTTTTAAAAAAATTGTTTCATCAGATTCTCCTTTAATGAAATTTTGCTATTACCTTGAAATACAGTTGTAAAATTAAAATATTATCTCTAAATTCCACAAAAAAATGAGTCAAATCAATTGAAATCATTTCCATTGAAATCAACAAATATTGACTACATAGCATCTTCCATGTAAAGTGCTAAGACACTTCTTACAATTGTAAATGGTAGTACAAACTAACAAGCTTTTATATTCTGAAATGTGCTCTCAAATGGAGAAACACATATGTAATTAACAACTAAATATATAATATAATGTATTTACATAAAATATATAGTCTCATATGTAAGATTACTGGCATTTGGCAGTCACTGAACATCCTGTGAACCAAAGATTATTATTTAAACCAATAAAGGAGTGTCAGAAGTCTTTTCTCAGAGAACAGAGATAATGGCAATAGGTAATATTATTGCTTACTCTGTTCCAGATAGTGATCTAAACACATTACTAAATTAATTTCATTTTATTCTCTTATGAATCATATCGTGAAGGTAATGTTATGTCTATTTTGAAGATGAGAGGACTGACATACAGTTAGATTAAATAAACTGTCCATTATCACCTAGCAATTCACTCAGTGGAGCCAAGATTGAACCGGCAGTTTCACTTTAAAGCCAACAGTTATAATTACTTCACCATAGAGTATCATCCTAGCTTTATGTATTATCATTGAAGAGATTAACAGGGAGTAAGCCTTGCTTTTTATATCTGTGAAAACAGAACAAAAATTAGTTTACACGCTTGCCTGTGTAAGTGATTAAAAAATAAAAGACTCAACAAAAGTGAGTTATCCTTTAAAACATTCAGTATTCTGGGAGCAAGGGCAAGGATGGAAATGCTTATGTGGAAGACAGCATGTGAGCTAGAAGAATATGGGCAACCATGGATTAGACCCTGTGTTCTGTCCCACAGTAACTGTGTAACTGTGGTCAAATTATTTAACATCCCTTATTTCATGTTCCTCAGTTATTAAGACATAGAGAATATCCTTTCATAGATATTTTGTGATCATCAAATAAAATATGATGGGTTATGTGCCTAGTACAGCATCTAAGACATAATATTACACTCAGTAAATAATTTTACTGGAGTCTGTCCATGTCAGGAATTTACCAATTATTATTTTTTTATTGTGGCAAGTATATATGATAAAATTTGACACTTTAACCATTTTTAATTGTACAATCCAGTGCCATTAAGTTAATTCATAGTGTTGTGTAGCCATCATGACTATCTTAAAAACTTTTGCATCATCTCAGAAGTCTGTACCCATTAACAATACAGTTGTAATTATTAACAGTATAGTTATAACAATATAACTATGTACAACTGTGAAAATATAGAGTTGTTAAGAAATAATTCTCTATTCTCTCCTTCTCCCAGTCCTTGGTAATCTCTAGTCTACTTTTGTGCCTATGAATTGGCCTACTCTAAGTACCTCATATAAGTGGAATCACATAGTATTTGTCCTTTTATCACTGGCTTATTTCATTTAGCCATGTCTTCTAGTTTTATCCATGTTGTAGAATGTATCAAAATTTCACTTTTTTTAAGGCTGAATAATATTCTATTGTATAGTTATCTACACTACATTTTTGGTTTGTCTACTCATCCTTTGGTGAGATTTGTATTCTTTTCACCTTTTGGATATTATAAATAATGCTGTTGCGAGCATTAGTGTGTAAGTCTCTGTTTGGGTCCTTGTTTGGGAATCTTTCAGGTGTAGACATAAAAATGGAACTGCCAAACTCTTTTCCACAGTCGCTGTACTATTTTATATTCCTACCAGTAATGCACAGAAGTTCCTTGTCAATACTTGTCAATACTTGTTTGACATCCTTGTCAATACTTGTTAATTTCCATTAGTTGATAAAAGCTATTTTAATAGGTGTGCAGTGGTATCTCATTGTGGCTTTCATTTATGTTTCTGTAATTACTTACGATGTTGAGAATCTTTTTGTGTGCTTATTGGCCATTCATAGATCTTCAGAGAAGTGTCTATTCAAGTCCTTTGCCCAATTTTTGAATTAAATTGTTTGTTTTGTTGTTTTTGAATTATAGGTACTTTATATATTTTGGATAATAATCTCTTATTAGATATATGATTTTCAAATATTTTCTCCCATTATATGA
The DNA here is from genome assembly GCF_028018385.1 of Neofelis nebulosa. NCBI lineage: Eukaryota > Metazoa > Chordata > Mammalia > Carnivora > Felidae > Neofelis > Neofelis nebulosa. Next base: position 34,505,735 of record NC_080791.1, on the reverse strand, counting down.
GTTGTCTTTTCACTCTTTTGATGATATCCTTTGATGCAAAGTTTTTAATTTTGATGAAATTCAATTCATCTATGCTTTCTTTTGTTGCCTGTGCTTATGTTGGAAATCTAAGATTTCTGTGAAATCAATGATCTAAGAAATCATTGCCAAATCCAAGTTCATAAATATTCTTCTTCACTATTTCCTCTAAAAATTTCATAGTTGTCGCTCTTATATTTAGGTTTTTGATTCATTTTGAGTTAATGTTTGTATATGATTAAAGTTCAGGGTCCAACAGCATTCTTTCGCATGTGGGATACCTGGTTTTCCCAGCAACATTTAATTGAAAGTATGGTCTTAGGAACCTCCACACTGCTTTCCAGAGCGGCTGCACCAATTTGCATTCCCACCAACAGTGTAAGAGGGTTCCCGTCTCTCCACATCCTCTCCAGCATCTATAGTCTCCTGATTTCTTCATTTTGGCCACTCTGACTGGCGTGAGGTGGTATCTGAGTGTGGTTTTGATTTGTATTTCCCTGATGAGGAGCGACGTTGAACATCTTTTCATGTGCCTGTTGGCCATCCGGATGTCTTCTTTAGAGAAGTGTCTATTCATGTTTTCTGCCCATTTCTTCACTGGGTTATTTGTTTTTCGGGTGTGGAGTTTGATGAGCTCTTTATAGATTTTGGATACTAGCCCTTTGTCCGATATGTCATTTGCAAATATCTTTTCCCATTCCGTTGGTTGCCTTTTAGTTTTGTTGGTTGTTTCCTTTGCTGTGCAGAAGCTTTTTATCTTCATAAGGTCCCAGTAATTCACTTTTGCTTTTAATTCCCTTGCCTTTGGGGATGTGCCGAGTAAGAGATTGCTACGGCTGAGGTCAGAGAGGTCTTTTCCTGCTTTCTCCTCTAAGGTTTTGATGGTTTCCTGTCTCACATTCAGGTCCTTTATCCATTTTGAGTTTATTTTTGTGAATGGTGTGAGAAAGTGGTCTAGTTTCAACCTTCTGCATGTTGCTGTCCAGTTCTCCCAGCACCATTTGTTAAAGAGACTGTCTTAAAAATAGACCTACCCTATGACCCAGCAATAGCACTGCTAGGAATTTATCCAAGGGATACAGGAGTACTGATGCATAGGGGCACTTGTACCCCAATGTTTATAGCAGCACTCTCAACAATAGCCAAATTATGGAAAGAGCCTAAATGTCCATCAACTGATGAATGGATAAAGAAATTGTGGTTTATATACAAAATGGAATACTACGTGGCAATGAGAAAAAATGAAATATGGCCTTTTGTAGCAACGTGGATGGAACTGGAGAGTGTGATGCTAAGTGAAATAAGCCATACAGAGAAAGACAGATACCATATGGTTTCACTCTTATGTGGATCCTGAGAAACGTAACAGAAACCCATGGGGGAGGGGAAGGGAAAAAAAAAAAAAAAAGAGGTTAGAGTGGGAGAGAGCCAAAGCATAAGAGACTGTTAAAAACTGAGAACAAACTGAGGGTTGATGGGGGGTGGGAGGGAGGGCAGGGTGGGTGATGGGTATTGAGGAGGGCACCTTTTGGGATGAGCACTGGGTGTTGTATGGAAACCAATTTGACAGTAAATTTCATATATTAAAAAATAAATAAATAAATAAATAAATAAAAGAAAGTATGGTCTTTTCACCAGTGAATGATCTTAGGAACCCTGTAAAAAGTCAACTGACCAAAAATATGAGGATTTATTTCTAGACTCTCTGTTTTATTCCATCAGTTCATGTCTGTCTTTATGTCAGTACCACACTGCTTTTATTGCTGTAGCTCTATAGTAAGTTTTGAAACCAAGACATTGTTGTCCTACCATTCTGCTCTTTTTCAAGTTTGTTTTAGCTGTACAGATCCTTTGAGATTCTGTATGAATTTTAGCATGGGTTTCCCTCTTTCTGAAACAAACAAACAAACAAGGAAACAAACAAACTTGGTGCCAGTGGAATTTTGGTAGGGATTGTGTTGAAACTATAGATTCCTTTGAGTATCACTGTCATCATAACAATATTGTCTTCTAATCCATGAACATAGGATGTCACTCCAATTATTTATGTGTCTCTAATTTATTTCAGCAATGTTTATAGTTTTCAGTGTGCACATCTTTTGTCTCTTTTAAAAATTTATTTCTAAAACAATTTTTTTAATGTTTATTTATTCTTGAGAGAGAGAGAGAGAGCATGAGTGAGGGAGGGGCAGAGTGAGAGAGAGAGAGAGACAGAATCTGAAGCAGGCTTCAGGCTCTGAGCTGTCAGCACAAAGCCCAACGCAGGGCTTGGACTCACAAGCTGTGAGATCATGACCTGAGCTGAAGTCGGATGCTTAACCAACTGAGCCACCAATGCGCCCCTCTAAAACAATTGTTTTATTTCATTTATTTATTATTAAGTTTATTTTTTCCATAATTTTGATTACAAAAACTCTTACAAAGAGATTTTGCTGTACTATAATTTGTCAGGTAAAATGTATAAATTGACATAAGTTGCTAAATAGAAGTAGAAAGGACATACTATTGGTCAACTTTTACTAGGTTATGCTGCAAAATAACAAACTCAATGTTACAATAACTCAGTTTTTGTTGTTGTTGTTGTTGTTCACATCATATCAGCTGGGGGTTAGAGGTAAAGTTCTGGGTTCTGTGGTAATATGTAACTGCTCTATGTTTCTTCTTCATCTGGGACACATGCTGAGGGACAACTGCATTGGAAATATATTCTCTAGTGTCAAAGGACAACACTAAGAGGGCAAATAGAAACACACATTCTCCAAACATTTTTCTAGGAGTTAGTATACTGTCAGTTTTATCCACATTTCCTTGCTCAAAGCAAATCCCATGGCCACACTCAAGATTAATGTGGCACAGAAATAGCAAAGACACAGTGGGAATAAATAATTGTGAACAAATAATTTCCAACATGGTTACAAATAAAGAATGATCTTTCACAGTTGTGATTGTTAAGTTTCTTCTAGAATTGTCACTTGCTCTAGTGTTTGGATGCTGCAACCAGACCTAACTACTTGCTTTCTTTGTAAAACGGAAGAAAATTATTTTTTTCCTCACATGTCAAAACAACTAAATGACAGCATAATTGTAAAATGCCTTGAGTAAAGTTGAACGAAGGATTATCAATTTCCAATTTATCACACTTACTAAAAGGACTCAAGATATCTTTGTATTTTAAAATAGCAAAAACCCATGAAAAAATGCTGCAGGGCTCAGCAAAAAAGGATATAAAATGTATTCTTTGATAGCATATATTACTAATGCAATATTAGTAAAGAGAAAAATATTATTTTATAAATAAATATTTCAATTAATGTGGTAATTGTGTTTATTTTTAATTAGATAACTAACTAAATGGAATTGTTTGGCTTGTAAAGCTCAGAAATATCAATATACTATATTAAATTCCTTAAGTATCACAGTTTACAACAAAAATAAATTCTTACTTTCACTCAAATATTTAGGTGGTTACAAGATTAGAATAATATGTTAATTTCTCTAACTTACCCAACATATATTTAGCATATTTTGCTGTGGTTTCCAAATCTGTTCATAAAACCTACCTTCTTGCTTAAAGGCAACTCAAGATTCTCATCTGATATTCGTTCAGAGGAAGTTGATGGGATAATTGAGTAATGACAAGAGCTAGCCTTCTATGATTCCACTTTAGTTCATGGGACAAATAAAGGTTCAACACTACTAGACATTTTAAGCATTAATAGTACCCATAATATCAAAGTATAAATACTTGTGAAAAAATGGATGCAAATTTGAATAGAACCCTACAATCATTTTGTGAGAGCAAAATACCTTCATTACCCAGGATGATTAAATTATGAAGCATGTGTGAGAAGGTAGGGAAGTCCCTGGAAGAAAAGGAGGATATGCAGAGAGTGATGTCCCCATGCTGGAGTTAATTGAGCCATGATGAAAGCGGGCATTTGTACTTTAAAGAATGTCTCCTCTTGAGAGGACTACAAGGTATTATTGAGGGATTTTAGGCAGTGGGATATGGTCAGGTCTAGATTTTAAATAGATCACTCTGGCAACAATAAAAATGACTTTGAGATGAGAAAAAAAAAAACTGGAGATAGAGACAGTACTTGGGAAGCTATAACTAAAATGGATGAAAACCTAAATACCTAAAATGGATGAAAACCAAAATGTAAGAATGCAGATTTTACTGTCAAATTGACCTAGCTTCACCCTGCTCCTCAGCTCTGCTACTTAATTCTTTGACACTGTATAATGTGCTTAATCACTCTAAACTTCAATTTCCCTTCTCATCTGTAAAATGAAATATGATACCAGAACATTTCTCATAAGTGGTTACATGGATGTAATGAATAAGACATATATACTTTTAGTATCATGCCTAACATATAACCAATATTCAGCAAATGTGAATTTTGTTATAGTAAGTAAAAATAGTTTTCTGAGTTTGTACTTGTAGAAAGTGGCATAGCACAAACATGCCTGTGGGCCTTCTGACTTAAAATTGTTGGCTTTTCTACTCTAGCATACTGTTTTAGAGAATGTGTTGAGAGAAGAGAAAACAATTTTAGAGAGGTTTAAAGATAGTCCAGTATTAAAGTTGGGGGTAGACTGAATGACTTTGCCAATCAATTTTTGTTTTATTTAAAGTATTCTAGTAAGTGCCTTCCTGGTGTCAGAAGTTGGTTATCATCTGAGCCATAACTCTAAAGTTATGTCTCTAACTAAGATATAATACATAACTTTAGGTCCTCAAGGACACAAATTGTTTCTATTTTATTTCTATCTTGTTTCATCTTAGCATTTCCTATGCCTAATATTATACCTGACACATAATAGCTCCTCAGTAAAGCATTACTGTATGAATACATCACACTCTTTTTGAGAATCAGCTAATGAAACATAGCATAATTGACTTGAAATAAAAATAACAGATCAATGCGAAGAGCAATGAGAAAATGGTGAGGGAATGCAAACAATTCTTCTATACTCCTCTGGTAATATATTGTTGACACTTGTCCTTGGAAATTCTTTTCTTTTGGGGTTGTCCTGAGAGAAAAAAAAAAGTATTACACAAAGTTTTAGCAATGGCATCATATACTTAAAGCATACTTAAAGAGGAAAGCCCTGAGTTTCCAGTATCCCATCCACCCTCATTATTAAAGGATCCTACAAATATCTGGCTTCAGTATAGTGTGGAATTACTGAAAGTCTTAATATTGTTGCTGGTTTGCTCACTAATGATTATTTTTCTTCCTCTGTTTCATAATGCCCTGCCTGGAAAAGCCATTGCAAGTGAGTGGCCAGAATTAGAATTCTTGTAAGGAAGTGATTTCCACACGTGGTTAACGATTTTGCAGCTTAGCTCAACCTTCATATCCCTCTATTACTGCCCAGCTCATTTGGTTATGGATATTAATCACAATCACAGGACAGGAAATGCTTTATTTTAATGTTTAATAAGTTTACAACTCTTCAAACTGATTCTTGCAATGTGAATGTTAGTAATTACACTTTAATGCCTTCGGCATATCAGAAAATGGTGTCCATTGATATCACAGGTGGAATAGCAAATATTCATAAAAAAAAGCAAAATGTCCTTTCTTGGACTTTAAAAACTGATAGTTATAATTAAAGATCAGCACTATTAGTGTGCATCAACTCAGACCTGGCTGAGCTCAGTGAACACTGTTCACAGGCCAAATCCAACTCTGCATGTTGGTAAATGCTTCTGTGACGTCGCCACAGGAGTTGGCTTCTCTCTACATTGACAGAAATGAGGGAATAATTAGAAGTGAATGACAAGGTGCTTTTTATCTTTGACGAGGAAATATTTTTTGTGTCAAAATATCTCACCAGAGGAGTAATTTTCTCTGTGTGCATTTCTTGTTCTCAACACATTTTGCATGATAATAGAAAAGGGGAAGTTGTTGCTGAATGTTGCTTAGTGACAAATGGCAGATACACTGCCTTTGCAGATAACAGGTGTCTGAATGCTGTCATGTTGTGGTATCGACAGATAGGACTTATAGTAAGCTGGGGATATTTATACTGGAAAAATAATTTGTTTTTGATAGAATAAAATCAAATATATTAAAATGCTTTTTTATGGTATTATGCCTCTAAAGGTTTAAAATTACCTAACAAGATTTAATCTTCCAGTTCTAAAATACATTTTAAGGATTTAATCACCTGAAATTTTCAGCACAATGAGAAGATAAATAACCAGTATAAGGCATTTGCTGTTTTACAAAACCTGCCTTGTCACTCAGCATATGGGTTGCTGTCAGTTCAGACCATTTTCAAGCAATTCATAATTATGCTGGAAAATGTTCTGCATTGACTGTATTAAACTGGAAAAAATTTAAAACAACTATTCATGAAATTTAAATGGTGAAACATTAAAAAAAGGAAACAAAAAAGACCAAAAACCCTATGTAAGTATAGTTTTACCTGGCATTAGATTCCAGGAATGTGAAAGAGTTTGATGTTGAACTTGGACCTGATACTATTAAGAGAACATAGTACTTTCTTCCATTATTTCCTTCTAGTGTAGGGAGAACATTTTATGGAATATAAATTAGCATATGGTGATCAAGTCTAATAGCAGGTGGAAAAATTGATAATTCTTATCAGGAAATATGAGTCTGATACACATTAATGTTTGTATAACACAAGTGTACAGTTATGCGCTATGTAATAAGATAACAATTTCTAAAGAAGCAATAAGTTAGCATTATCCAAATGAGAAAATCTCAGAGTATACTCTGTCAAAAAAGACACTTAATATTGAAATTTAAAGAAGAAACTAAATGAGATAAGAATATCAATACCCAACTATGAATACCGTAGACTGTAACCCATTAGGCAATTAGAGAGACTATGATGATTTTGAAGAGTTCATTGTCATAACACTAAAAAGTAATGGACTTGGCAATAAACTACTATTCCAATTCCTGAAGTTCAGTGTTCTGACTACCCCAATTAAAGTAAGGCTGATCGTATTCTCTGACAGCAGTTTTCAATAGACATTATCAACCATATCTTTCAAGATCCTACTCTTTGATAGATTTTCATGTGACTACAATATGGGGATAAAATGGAATTACAATGCCAATGTTTGCCCAAATCAGACGTCCAGAAAACTAGTTTTGTTTATTTCTCATTTTAATATTCTCACATTCCTTTTTATCTATTAGTTCAGAATAATTATGAAAACTTATTATTTATTGGGTCATTCAGGGCTGTCTTTAAATATGCTACTCAGAACTCTCAACCTAAAAAAAAAATAGCTTCACATTAGTTTTAAGTGCACAACTACTTTAACTTTAAAATAATTTTAAGAACATTAGTTTTATATTCAAATCTCCAATTTTAAAATAAAAGATATTCATATACTGATAACTATTTCATATGCTTTATTTAATTCATTAGTAATTAACCACACCTTATAATAGATCACATAATGTTTGTGTGAAGGACTTTACACATATAATTCTCATACTGGTACTGGGTGCATTACATGTATAATTCCTATTTTATCAATCACAAAATAAGTAATTAAAGTGGAAATTAACTTGTTCCAGATCTCATGGTTATCAATTTCCCTTCATGTGATTTGACTGTCAAAGCTAAAATTGTACTGGGTGAATTCAAACAGGCAAGGAAAGCTTATTCCAGGCAAATGCAATAATGGAGAAAGACTGGACTTCTGTCTACTGAAACAAAAAATGGGGTGTGGGGGTTAATAAGCACTGGGTGAGCTAGTGCAAAAGTACAAGAGGATGTTAGGGAAGAAGTTGATCAAGGGATGTGTTGATCAAGACGTGCGTTCATCACATCAAGTAGTTCCTGAGTTTAGAAAGTTTTTTTCTCAGTGATTAGGCCATCTGTATTCAATAATTGGCACCCATTAAGGTTGGGCTCTTTCCCTCCCACAAAGACTGACAGATAGGGATGCTATGTTCCCTGATGATTACATTTTATTTCATTTTATTTTATTTTATTTTATTTTATTTTATTTTATTTTATTTTATTATTTTAATTAATTAATTAATTAATTGTTTAACTTACATCCAAGTCAGTTAGCATATGGTACAACAATGATTTCACGAGTAGATTCCTTAATGCCCCTTACCCATTTAGACTATTCCCCCACCTATCACACCTATCACAAGGAACTATCACAAGTTCCTATCACAAGTTCCTATCACAAGGAACTCTGTTCTCTATATTTAAGAGTCATTTATGTTTTGTTGTCTGATTGCTGAAGCTAGAACTTCCAGCACTATGTTAAACAACAGCGGTGAGAGTGGGCATCCCTGTCGTGTTCCTGATCTCAGGGAAAAAGCTCTCAGTTTTTCCCCGTTGAGGATTATGTTAGCTGTGGGCTTTTCATAAATGGCTTTTATGATCTTTAAGTATGTTCCTTCTATCCCGTATATACCACTTCTTTATCCATTCATCTGTCGATAGACATTTGGGTTTTTTTCCATACTTGAGCTATTTTCAATAGCACTGCTATAAACATTGGGGTGCATGTACCCCTTCAAAACAGCACACCTCTATCCCTTGAGTAAATACATAGTAGAGCAATTGCTGGGTCATAAGGTAGTTTTTTTTTTAATTTTTTGAGGAACCCCCACACTGTTTTCCAGAGTGACTGTACCAGTTTGCATTCCCACCAATAGCTCAAAAGGATTCCTGTTTCTCCACATCCTCGCCAATATCTGTTGTTGCCTGAGTTATTCTGACAGGTGTGAGGTGATATATCATTGTGGTTTTGATTTGTATTTCCCTGATGATGAGTGATGTTGAGATTTTTTTCATGGGTTGGTTGGCCATCTTTGGATGTCTTCTTTGGAGAAGTGTCTATTCATGTCTTTTGCCCATTTCTTCATCAGATAATTTGTTTTCTGGGTGTTAAGTTTGATAAGTTTTTTATAGATTTTGACTACTAACCCTTTATCAGATATGTTGTTTACAAATATCTTCTCCCATTCCATCAGTTACCTTTTAGTTCTGCTGATTGTTTCCTTTCCTGTGAAGAAGGTTTTTTATTTTGATGAGGTCCCAGTAGTTCATTTTTGCTTTTGTTTCTCTTGCCTCCAGAGATGTGTTGAGTAAGAAGTTGCTGTGGCCAAGGTCGAAGAGGTTTTGCCTGCTTTCTCTTCTAGGATTTTGATGACTTCCTGTCTTACATTTAGGTGTTTCATCCATTTTTAGTTTATTTTTGTGTATGGTGTAAGAAAGTGGTCCAAGTTCATTTTGCTGTATGTCACTGCCCAGTTTTCCCAGCTCCATTTGCTGAAGAGACTGTCTTTATTCCATTGGATATTCTTTTCTGCTTTGTCAAAGATTAGTTGGCCATATGTTTGTGAGTCCATTTCTGGGTTCTCTATTCTGTTCCATTGATCTGAGTGTCTGTTTTTGTGCCAGTACCATACTGTCTTGATGATTACAGCTTTATAATACATGTTGAAGTCTGGGAGTGTGATGCCTCCAGCTTCAGTTTTCTTTTTCAAGATTGCTTTGGCTATTTGGTGACTTTTCTGGTTCCATACAAATTTTAGGATCGTTTGTTCTAGCTCTGTGAAGAATGTGTTATTTTGATAAGTATTAAATATGTAGATTGCTTACGGTAGTGTTGACATTTTAACAATGTTTTTTCTTCCAATCCAGGAGCATGGAAATTTTTTCCTTTTTTTTTTTTGTATCTTCTTCAATTTTTTTCAGAGTGTTCTATCATTTTCAGTGTATAGATTTTTCACTTGTTGGTTATTTCATGGTTTTTGGTGCAATTGTAAATGGGATTGATTCCTTGATTTCTCTTTCTGTTGCTTCATTAGTGGTATATAGGAATGCAACTGATTTCTGTGTATTGATTTTATCCTGTGACTTTGCTGAATTCATGGATCAGTTCTAGCAGTTTTTTGGTGGAACGTTTTGGGTTTTCCATATAAAGTATTGTGTCATCTGCGAAGAGTGAACATTTGACTTCCTCCTGGCCGATTTGGATGCCTTTTATTCCTTTTGTTCTCTGACTGCTGAGGCTAAGACTTCCAATAATATGTTGAATAGCCGTGGTGAGAGTGGACATCCCTGTCATGTTCCTGACCTTAGGGAGGAAGCTCTCAGTTTTCCCCCACTGAAGATGATATTAGCAGTGGGTCTTTCGCATATGGCTTTTATGATACTGAAGTATGATCCTTCTATCCCTACTTTTTATCAAAAAAAGATGCTATATTTTTCAAATGTTTTCTCTGAGTCTATTGAGAGGATCATGTTGTTCTTGTCCTTTCTTTTATTGATGTGATAAATCACATTGATTGTTTTGCATATATTGAACCAGCCCTGCACCCTAGTTATAAATCCCACTTGGTCGTGGTGAATAATTCTTTTAATGTATTCTTGGATATCAATGGCTAGTATCTTGTTGAGGATTTTTGCAGCCATATTCATCAGGGAAATTGGTCTGTAGTTCTCCTTTCTAGTGGGGTCTTTGGTTTTGGAATCAGTGTAATGTCTTCATAGAAAGTGTTTGGAAGCTTTCCTTCCATTTCTATTTTTTGGAACAGCTTCAAAAGACTAGGTGCTAACTATTCTTTAAGTGTTTGGTAGAATTCCCCTGTTAAGCCACTGGGCCCTGAAATCTTGTTTTTTTTGGGGGGGGGGCGGGGTTTGATTATCAATTTGATTTCTTTACTAGTTAGGGGTCTGTTCAAATTTTCGATTTCTTCTTATTTCAGTTTGTATATTTCTAGGAATTTGTCCATTTCTTCCAGATTGCCCTTTTTATTGGCAAATAATTGCTCATAATATTCTCTTATTATTGTTTTTATTTATGCTGTGTTGGTTGTGATCTCTCCCTTCATTCTTGATTTTATTTATTTGGGTCTTTTCCTTTTTCCTTTTGATCAAACTGGCTAGAGTTTTATCAATTTTGTTAATTCTTTCAAAGAACCAGCTCCTGATTTAATTGATGTGTTCTACTGTTTTTCTTTTTTTGTTTTTTTGTTTTTTGTTTTTTGTTTTTTTTTTGGTTCAATAGCATTGATTTCTTCTCTAATCTTTATTATTTCCTTTCTTCTGCTGGTTTTGGATTTTATTTACTGTTCTTTTTTCAGTTCTTTGAGGTATAAAGTTAGATTGTGCATTTGAGTCCTTTCTTCCTTCTTTAGGAAGGCCTGGATTACTATATATTTCCCTTTTCTGACCACCTTTGCTGCGTCCCAGAGGTTTTCAGCTGTGGTGTTATCATTTTCATTGGCTTCCATGTACTTTTTAATTTCCTCTTTAACTTCTTGGTTAGCCCATTCATTGTTTAGTAGGATGTTCTTTAGTCTCCAAGTATTTGCTATGTTTACAAATTTTTTTCCTGTGATTGATTTCAAGTTTCATAATGTTGTGGTCTGAAAATATGTATAGTATTATCTCGATCTTTTTGTACTTGTTGAGGGCTGATTTGTGTCTCAGTATGTAATCTATTCCTGAGAATGTTCCATGTGCACTCGAGAAGAATGTGTATTCTGCTGCTTTAGGATGAAATGTTCTGAATATATCTGTTAAATCCATCTGATACAGTATGTCATTCAAAGCCATTGTTTCCTTGTTGGTTTTCTGTTTAGATGATCTGTCCATTGTTGTAAGTGGGGTGTTTAAGTCCTCTACTATTACAGTATTGTTATCAATGAGTTTCTTTATGTTTGTGGTTAATTGATTTATATATTTGGGTACATATAAGTTTGGAGTGTAAATGTTTACAATTGTTAGGTCTTCTTGGTAGATAGACCCCTTAATTATGATATACTGCCCTTCCTCATCTCTTGTTACAGTCTTTATTTTAAAATCTAGATATAAGTATGGCTACTCTAGCTTTCTTTTGGCAACCATTAGCATGATAGATGGATCTCCATCCCATTATTTTCAATCTGAAGGTGTCTTTAGGTCTAAAATGTGTCTCTTCTAAACAGCATATAAATGGATCTTGTTTTCTTATCCATTCTGTTACTCTATGTCTTTTGATTGGAGCAATTAGATGATTGACGTTTAGAGTGAGTACTGAAAGATATGAATTTATTGTCATTATGTCACCTGTAGAGCTAGAGTGTTCTCTCATCCTTTGTAGTCTTTGTTGCTTTTGGTAATGTGTGTGTGTGTGTGTGTGTGTTTTCATCATTTCTCACCTCAGAGAGTCCTCCTTAGAATTTCTTGCAGGGCTGGTTTAGTGGTCACTAACTCCTTTAATTTTTGTTTGGGAAATTTTTTCATGTCTCCTTCTATTTGAATGATGGCCTTGCTGGATAAAGAATCTTGCCTGCATATTTTTCTGATTCAGTACACTGAATATATCCTGCCACTCCTTTCTGGCCTGCCAAGTTTCTGTGGATAGGTTTGCTATTAGCCTGATCTGTCTTCCCTTGTCTGTTAAGGACTTTTTTTTTTTCATGCTGCTTTCATGATTCTCTCTTTGCCTGGGTATTTTGTGAATTTGTGAATTTGACTATGATACACCTTATCATAGTTTTTATTGAATCTAATGGGAGTCCTGTGTGCTTCCTGAACCTTTCCCCAGGTTAGGAAAGTTTTCTGCTATGATTTGCCCACCTAAATTTTTATCCCTTTTTCTCTCTCTTCATCTTTTGGGACCCCTGTGATTCTGATGTTATTCCTTTTGAATGAGTCACTGGGTTCTCTAATTTTTATTTCGTGGTCTTTTGCCTTATTCTCCCTCTTTTTTTTCTGCTTCATTATTCTCTATAAGTTTGTCCTGTATATTGCTGATTTGCTGTTCTGCCTCATCCATCCTTACCACCATGGCACCCATTCGAGATTGCAGCTCAGTTATAGCATTTTTATTTCATCCTGACTAGCTTTTACTTCTTTTATTGCTGTAGAAAGAGATTCTAATCTATTTTCAACTCCAGCTAGAATTCCTATTGTTGTGATTCTAAATTCTGGTTCAGACATCTTCTTGTACCTGTGTTGATTAAGTCCCTGGCTGTCATTTCTTGCTGTTCTTTCTTTTGGGGTAAATTCCTTCATTTCATCATTTTGGAGGAAGATAAGTAATTAATAAAGTTTTAAAAAATTAAAGCTAAATAATTAAAAACAACACAAAGACATTAAATAAAGGATGTGTTTTGGGGCACCTGGATAGCTCAGTCGGTTGAGCGTCCGACTTCGGCTCAGGTGATGATCTCGCAGTCTGTGAATTCAAGCCCCGTGTCGGGCTCTGTGCTGACAGTTCAGAGCCTGGAGACTGCTTCGGATTCTGTGTCTCCCTCCATCTCCCTCTGCCCCTCCCCTGCTCATGCTCTGTCTCTTTCTCTGCCAAAAATAAATAAACTTAAAAAAAAAAGATGGGTTTTGATATGGTTGTTGAAAGAAGGTAGATAGATTATAGAAAAAAATGGAAAGGTAAGAAAAGAAAAAAAGAAAAAATAGGGGGAAAAAAGGAAAACATTTGAAAATTTGAAAAAATGAATCCAATAAAACAGACTAAAATGAAATGATGACAATAAAATAAAATTCAAAAATTTACAAAAATGTAAAAAATACAGTACAAAAATTAAAGACAAATCTTTTTTATTAAAAATGGAAAATGGGGCCATCTTGGCCCCTCCTCCCATGATGATTACATTTTAAAGGGATGATTCCCAATGCTTGGCTAAGACATTCTGTGGGTCATAAAACTGGCAACAGGCTAAGAGAAGATTTATATACACATCAAATAGGTAGATAAGTAATTTACAATTGTGAGTTTTCTAAAGTAAATGTTCTTAGATAAGGGAAGTCGGGAACTTTAGTGAGGAAGAAATGTGTATAACATTTAGTCAAATTGAGGAGAATTTTAAGCCTGTCTCCATAAAAATTCATTTCTGTCAGACATCAGTACATGAGCTCCTATTCCCAACTTTGCTGAATCCTATTTGTACTCATTCCCCAATAATAATTAGGGATATTAACTGTTTGTCCATAGAATGACATTTTATTTGCTAATGGTATAACACCCAAATTATGGTGGCATAAGTTACTTTCAGTTAACATTTTTTTCCAGATACATTCTTAATACAAAATGTTTTAAAAATATTTTAGTAAACATTTGAATAAATTATCTCAAAAAACAGTTGAGAGACTTGAGATTTTCCCAAGAAACACAGTTAGATAATGGTAGAAAATATATAACATTTCCAAGATTCCCCATAATCCAATGCTCCTGTTTTCATCATCCAAAATATATGAGAATTTATTATTTTATTCAACAACTAATTATTGCATACTATGCTAGATGCTGGAAATATCTAGGTTAGTAAGAGAATTAAGACCACTTCCTCTTGGAACTTATAGTATAAGAAGAAGCAGATATTTTACAGATAATTTTATGAATAATAAGACACGTTGTGAGGTGTACTATGAAAGAAAAAAATAAAAAGTGCCATCAGGACATATAACACACAGGCCAAATTTATACAATGTAGATTTCCCCAAGGATGTAACTGGGACCTGCATTTACCACTTTGAAAGAAATTCTGAGAGAATAGTTGTGAATGTCTTGGAATGTTTGCTTAAACCAGCGAAAGCATTCAGTGTAAAACAACAAAATTAACAACAACTGTAGATAATTTGGAAAGATAAAAAGATACAGCAAAAAAGACAAAGTCCTGGGAGTCAGGAAAACCAAATTTTAGTTCTAGCTCTGCCACAAACTATATTAACATAAGAAAGCTGGAAATCAAGTTCATGTACACAATTATCTTCAGATTAATTCTCAGTGATGTCATCATTGCACTAAACATTTTTGGATTGATAGAAAGACGTTTAAGAACTAGTTTTTAGGGGCTCCTGTGTGGCTCAGTTGGTTGAGTGGCCAACTTCAGCTCAGGTCATCTTGTGGTTCCTGAGTTCAGGCCCTGCATCGGGCTCTGTGCTGATAGCTTGGAGCCTGGAGCCTGCTTTAGATTCTGTGTCTCCCTCTCTGTCTCTTCCTCCCTCACTCATGCTCTGTCTCTCTCTCAAGAATGAATAAACATTAAAAAAATTCATAAAATAGAACTAGGTTTTAGGCCACAAAGAAAAATTTTGCAGTCACATTTCAGCTTTGACTAAACATGTAATAGTAATGAAGTTACTCACGTACCTAATTTGCCATGCTTGAATCTGAAGAAGTATTGAACATTTGCAAAACACAAACCTACCTTCAAGTGAAAAAACTTGGCCACGGCTGAGAAATTCAGTTGTTGTGTTATATGATATAGAAATCCCATTAAAAGTTACACTATCTTTGAAATTTTTGTCCTTGTATAAACACAAATTATATTTATTAATTGTCACATCTAAACATTTCTTAAATAGGAGAGTTGGCATTAATGGCAGAAATAGGTGAGGGATATTTTCACCGCTTTGCATTGCAACTGTCACGTTATAATTGGTTAAATTTGGTCAGGCGTAGTTTGTCCAAGACTCTTGTGGTAAAGTTGAAATTAGTTGCTAAACTTTTGAAATACTGCAGTATTATGAAATTTAAATAAAGGTAAAAGATAATAAAAGACTAATGCCTGTGGATGTTTGTTTCCCCACACAGTCTCCTAGGGTGCTTGGGAGAACAGGTCTGGAGGGCATTCATGGCACTTGATTTCCAGCAGCTGTCACAGAGGCAGGGTGCTGCTCCACATCAAGAGAGCTTGCTCCACTTAAGAGTAATTGGCTCTGCAGCTCTCTGGTGAGGGGAGGCAACCTGACTCATCAGGTTTCTGTATTTGCTCATTTGTTTTTGGGAGAGATGCATATTTTCTATACTGTGTATAAATCCCTACCTAGTGAGGAAATCTTTGTTGCTAGAGATAAGAAAAATTAACTGATAAAGATTAGTTGTGGTAGATACTTTAAAATATAGAGGACATCACCCTATATTCAAATCATATCCCTTTTTTTTAATGTACGGTTTTTAAAACTTGTATATAATATAATAATAGAAATATGCTTTCAAAATACACACTTACTTGATATATATGGTTTTCCCTGAAGTAATGATTTCAATGTATATTTACATGTGCATACATCTATAGTCATTGCCACAAATGTATATTGAGCAACTAACTCTGTGTAAGTCAGACCTGAGGATTGGAGAACTCTACAAATAAGATGCTGTTACTCCAGGAGTATAAAGGTAAGGATTAGATGGACTAATTTCTTGGTGGAAAATTCTGGTACGATTAAATTTAAATGATGAAGTTTTATCTTTTCTTCAATATCTAATATTAAAAGAGAAAAAAGAAGCAGGATTACTTTGGTTACAGGGATCAGACTTCAGAGTCAGATTGTCCCCAAATTCTGTTTTCAGCTTGAATGTTTTTTATGTTCCGTCACATGCTATTTTTAGCTTCTCTTAATAATGTGTTTAGTTTACATTCATTTAATTAAAAAATCCTTAACCAAAACAAAAATTTTAACAACAGGAAGAATACTTTCTGTAGCCTTAGGTACTATCATCTTTCTTCTGGACACCTAAACATGGAAAGCTTTCTATCCGTTTTTCTTTTTTTTTTTTTTTTTTTTTTCAACGTTTTTTATTTATTTTTGGGACAGAGAGAGACAGAGCATGAACGGGGGAGGGTCAGAGAGAAGGAGACACAGAATCGGAAACAGGCTCCAGGCTCTGAGCCATCAGCCCAGAGCCTGACGCGGGGCTCGAACTCACGGACCGCGAGATCGTGACCTGGCTGAAGTCGGACGCTTAACCGACTGCGCCACCCAGGCGCCCCTACTTTCTATCCGTTTTTCATGTTTATGTCTTTGTGTGGGCACATTTATGTATATATGTTTAATTGTGAAGTACTAAACACAGTAAGAAAGAATGATAAAGTTATTGACAGTATATAGGGAGAGAAAGAGAGTCAATATAAGGTACACTAGGGAAAAATACATATCAACTGTTAATATGGAAAATAGCTGAAAGAAACAGCTTCACATGCTAACGTTAAACGTATTTTATAGCCAAGCAGTTCACATCATTGTTTACAAACTTATACTTGCTAGTGGAGAATATTTAATCAAAAATGTTATATTTCAGTTCTGATCTTACATATATATAAGTTTCCACTTTACTATTCATTGGCCACTTTTAAATACTTTAGTTGTCTTATTTTTATAGCCCTTAGATTATTATTACTGTAATCAAAAAGTATGTAAAAAAGTATATATTTAAATATAGAATAAACTGTGGTACCCTAAAAACTGTAATGCAAGAAAATTAAATTAAAAATAAAAACAGAAAACGACACTAGTAATTTAAAGTATGACACTTATGTCACTGAACAATAAAATATAAAAGTGATAAATATCAAAATATAAAGCACTTAAAAAATCTAAAGGAAGGCAGTAAATATGCCATGTACTCAGCACAGTAAAGTAGCTCTTAGGGAAAGAGTTGGATAGTTCCGTATTTGGATGGAGACTTATCAGTGATTACCAGCAGGCTTGCAATTTTAAGATCTATTTGAAAAAAAGGAGAAACTTTGGCTGGAAATCAAGGATTAATGAAACTATAGTATAGGACATTTCTCAAGCACATTTTTTTTTTCATTATGTGACTTGGGATACTCTTATTTAAAATGTGTAGTTCATGTTATATACATGCTGTGCCTAGATTTACCTACAAAATTCTCAGATACTTTGACAGTCTAAGATTACAAAACCTACAATCACTTAAGGCATATAGTATTTTTCCCTATTACTTGAAACATGTCACCTAAACGTGGGCTATTTTTTACATTTTAATTGTGTTGTTTAAAAAATATTAATTAACTGAACTATGATTAGTCATGTTTGAATAAATATCTTTTATCCTGGGAACTAAAAGGGCATGTGAAAAGAACAAACAAGCATATAATAATTAGGGATGTATACACTGTAAAAAATAATAAAATATGATTTGCAAAATCAGTTTCTCTTCAGTATCCCTCAGGAGTTTGATCATATTTCTATTATAAAACTTACCAGATTATGTTATGCTGTATTTATTTACATGTCTTTCACACTTACTGGACTAAAGTCAGAGATTTATAGAGTATTCTTTTTCTATTACCAACTTTTAACATATTGATAGAGAGTGATTAAAGTATTTTTTACATTTTTTTCAGCTTTACTGGGGTATATTTGACAAAAATAAATGACCACCATAACCAAACTAGTTAATATCTCCATCACCTCACAGATTACCTTTTTTGTTTGTTTGTTTTTTTGTGGTGACAATACTTAAGATCTATTCTCTCAGCAAATTTTAAATATACAATACAGTTTTGCTAACACTAAGATATCCAGAACTTATTTATTTGCATAACTGAAATGAGTGATTTTTCATACTTGTTTTAAAATTTAAAAAGATGCATCTATATACAAGACCTTCATATTTAAAGACCTGGTTAATAGAATATTTAAACATATCCCCTGTGATTCCAGGGAACATCTATGTGCTTGGTATAATGTGAGTGTTGAGAAATATTTTTTTGAATGGAAAGAATAGCTGGTAAGAGGCAGAGGCTTTCTCCCCAGACACAAGGCTTCCAACAGCAAAGAACTATCTGCAGACCTCTGCCACCTCACCATGGCGCAGGAATACAGGTAACTTGGTGCACAGAAAAGTAGTGGTTAAATGTGCATAAGGGACTTAAAGTAGAAATTTCCTTGAAAGTTCTTTCTCATAGTGGGCTTCTAGTATTCAGAGTGGTTTCCTCTTGATAAATTGAGATCTTGGTTGTTATCTGTATTTTTCTGCAGACCACATACCAGATTGCTCTGTCAGTAAAAGATGATTACTACTGTTAACTTTCATAGTATCTGAGATATAACCTGTTTGAGAGGAAAAAAATGGCAATGAAGAGTCAGACAATGCCAACTACAGCAAGGAGGACAAATCAAGGAGTTCCAGTTTTAATTAGGGGTTCTAGATCCAGAAAAGCTTAGTCACTAAGGTTCAAAAGTGGAAACAGAAGGGTACTGGACTACTGGAAACAGAAAGGTAAAGAGAAGAAAGGAAATAAAGTATTTTTATCAAATAAGAGGAAGCAATCCTTAAGAGGTATCTTGGAGGCTGGCTACCACATATCTTTTACTGAATTTTCTCATGTTTTCTCATTTTTATTTAACTGAAATTGATATTTTTAATTATTATAAATTATAAAAACCTAACATGAAAATGGAAATAAAGCATATATACAAATAGATTTTCTCATTTTATTAATATTTCCATATTTTTACATAATAAGATTATAATTTATACTTTCATTACCATTATATTACTTAAAAATTCACAAGTACAGTTTTCCCTTCACAAGCCTCAGGAAGTTTACCACATACTTCCTCTAAAACATGACAAATATCATATGTCAAATCAAGTGACATGTGTATTAGTTCTTAAATTAAATTTTAAATATCATTCATATAACCCAGAAGCATAAGCAAGAAATAATCAAAGAAGTTATCAAAACATCTCAATGTTTTTCAAAAGTCTCTAGAAAAAGATCAGAAGTTATTTGTAATCTACTGACTGGTAAATGATATAATAAAATTTAACACACTCAAAGTTCTAATTATCTACAACTAATTGCCAACATTCAAAGGTCCAATTTCAGAGCTGGAAAAAGATCTGCCATTTTCAGCACATGTATCTTAAATTTAACATTCATTTTCCCTCTCAGAAAATATTAAAATGTAAAACAACAATAATAAAAACAAACAAAACATCAATTAACCTCTCTTGATCTCAGTTTCTGAGTATATAAAATAGGGTAAAAATAACATAAAATTTGTTTGTTTGGTTTTTGAGGTAAAATAGGTAATGGGAGAGAAAGAGAAATCATTTGCGATCTCCATGCTTACAGGATCCATCTGCTAAAGCTATAATGAATGTATTGAAGAAAGCAGATTTGTAAATGACATAGGAGAGAAAGAGAAAAGTTTAGGGAGGTGGCATGAGTCAGAAAGGAGCGGATGCCATAGGATTATAAAAGTAATGATTTGGACATTGAATATAGAGAATGTTGACCTCTTGTACCACTTCTGAAATACCTTTTGTTCCAGACACCAAATGTACTAGTTATCAACTGCTATCACAATAAACAACCCCTAAATACCAAGGGCTTAAAACAGTAGATGGTCTCTGTCTGGTTTTGGAATCATACACAAAAATAAACTGAAAATGGATGATATTTTAGTTGGTGCAAGAAACAAACAATATAAGACAGAAAGCCATCAAAATCCTTGAGGAGAAAGCAGGTGAAAACCTCTTTGATCTTGGCTGCAGCAATTTCTTACTCAACACATCTCCACAGGCAAGGGAAACAAAAGCAAAAATGAACTACTGGGACATCATCAAAATAAAAAAAAACTTCTGCACAGCGAAGGAAATAATCAGCAAAACTAAAAGGCAACTGACAGAAAGGGAGAAGATATTTGCAAATGACATATCAGATAAAGAGTTAGTATCCAAAATCTATAAAGAACTTATCAAACTCCATACCCAAAAAACAAATAACCCAGTGAAGAAATGGCAAAAGACATGAATAGACACTTCTCCAAAGAAGACATTCAGATGGCCAACTGACACATGAAAAAATGCTCAACATCACTCATCATCAGGGAAATACAAATCAAAACAACAATGAGATACCACCTTACACCTGTCAGAATGGCTAACATTAACAACCTAGGCAACCACAGATGTTGGTGAGGATGTGGAGAAAGAGGATCTCTTTTGCACTGTTGGTGGGAATGCAAACTGGTGCAGCCACTCTGGAAAACAGTATGGAGGTTCCTCAAAAAACTAAAAATAGAACTACCCTATGACCCAGCAATTGCACTACTAGGCATTTATCCATGGGATACAGGTGTGCTGTTCTGAAGGGACACATGTACCCCCATGTTTATAGCAGCACTATCAACAATAGCCAAAGTATGGAAAGAGCCTAAATGTCCCTCAATGGATGAATGGATAAAGAAGATGTGATATATATATATATATATATATATATATATATATATATATACACAGTTCAGGAAATTGTTCTGCTTCAATATATGGATAGACTGAGGGTCTGCTCCATGTGTCTTCTTCTGGAACCAGATTCAAGGGGCATCCCTATCTGGAACATAGTGTTCTTCTGGTAGAAAGAGGTAAAAGTTCCTAAAAATGAAATTAAATGTAGTTTAATATTGTTTTTAAGGCATGCTAGGGTGTCTAATAATGTTATTCTAGTCAAGGCATGTTTGACCCACTTTATCAGGAATATATGGCCATGTTGTTATCAGAATCCTTTACCTATGCTTCATGGCAAGAAAAATTCCAGAGCAGTGGAAAGGATTAGAAATTTTGTTTTCTTCCAGTTACTGCAACCACTATCATTTACCCAAAGACCTATAATGTGATTATAAAGGAGAAAGTAATGTAGGTATTCAGCTGATAATGATGCCCCTTTTCTGATGAACATTCCAAAAATAGCACTTAGATTGTAGTATTCCTACATTTCCAGATTGTATCAGAAGCTGCCATCAGTCAAAAATCCTTATTTTCATGATTTACACTGACAGCTCATTCTCAATGACTTAGCTCATGTTGAACAAACTTAAATTTACTGATTTGCAGAAAAGGAGACCATACATCACAGTGAACTCTGGGGTGTCTTGCTAAGGAGGAGTTAGAACGGCCTTGATATAGGGTATGGACGTTTGCTGAGTGATTTAGTAAGGGGTAAAGGAAGTGGGTGATTTGTTTTGGGTTAGATTCTGTAAGGAAGCAAGGCAATGTTATGAATGGATATATTGAATTATTATTATTATTATTATTTTGTCTATCAGGTGTGAGGGAAAATCAGGGCTAGATTGTTATTGTTTAAAAAGTTAAGAAGTGGGGGGCCTGAGTGGCTCAGTTCATTAAGTGTCTGATTCTTGATGGAGCCCCAGGTAGGGCTCTGCACTGTGCTGACAGCACGGAGCCTGCTTGGGATTCTCTCTCTCCCTCTCTCTCTGACCTTCCACTACTCTCATGTGCTATCTCCCTCAATATAAATAAATAACCATAAAATGTATAAATAAAAAAATTAGTTCCTCATATTTTTGGGGAGTGGGAATTGTTTTTTATTGTATTATATTATTCTGTCTTTTTCTTATATTCCAATATATTTATAGATCAGTCTTAGTTTTGCTTATTTTCACCATGACATAGAATGTCTTGTCTTATTACTGTTGATATTTTGTAGCATTGTATATGCTCAGTAGAGAATGCTGCTGAAAATCTATTTTTTTTTATTTTTTCAAATTAATCTCAGAGCTTCAGGGTTTTTCTATTTTTGTTTAAATTTTGTTTGTATTGTTTTATATCCCTTACTCCTAAGTTGCTCGTAGTAGCAACTCCTAATTTGCTTGCTATATTCTTAATTTTGTCTAAAAATCATAAGGCCTCATTTTCTATAATGAACTTACTTACCCTTTATCATGTAGACTTCTGTAAACCTGACATTGACATGGCATAACCTCATTACTCTCACAACTTCCACTTAGAAACTTGAGAATACTTACTGAAACTGGAGTAAAACAAATATTTCCTTCTCTGGGAAGTACCTATAGTTACCTTGTCTTTGGTGCTTATAAAAGACAATATGGGAACAGGGAAGTACAGATTAGTTCCTTTCTGATTTTTAGACTATGCACTTTTCCTTTTGTCTGGCTGGCTAAAAGAAACTAATTCACTGAAATAATTTCTACTCTGTTTGAAGCACAATTTAAATGCTTTACCTTCTACAAGTCATGTTTACATTTGTCCTATTTGTTTTTTTTTTTAAGTTTTTTAAAATCTATATATTTTTGAAGAGAATATGTTTGTGTGTGCACAAAACTGGGGCAGGAGTAGAGGGAGAGGCTGAAAGAGAGACCCAAGCAGGTTCTGTGCTGTCAGCAAAGAGCCCCACACAGGGCTCAATCTTACAAACTGTAAGATCATGGCCTGAGGTTAAATCTAAAGCCAGATACTTAACTGGATGAGCCACCCAGGTGCCCCTGTCCTCTTCGGAAACACACATGAGAAAAGGAAACCTGCCTCTTCCATAGGTCATACATAAAGTAAGGCAGTGAGTTTAAAAAGAATTTTAGATTGTCATGAGCCTAATTAAAATGTAATATTTTCTAGATACAGATTTAAGAAGAACAATAATTACTTCTAATTTCTCTTTGGCATTAAAGATTAAATTCTTTTCCTTTATATATATTTAAAATTGAGGTATAATTGACATACAATCAAATATTAGCTTCAGGTGTACAACATAGTAATTAAACATTTGTATACATTGCAAATGATTATCAGAAAAGTCACAATAGAAGTTAATACAATATTATTACCATGTGTCACTATACCAGTTAATACAATATTATTTGCATTCCCCATGCTCTATGTTACATCCCTATGACTTATTTATTTTACATTTTGAAATTTTGTACTTCTTGATTCCCTTTACCTATTTTGCCCCCCTCAACCTCCTTCTCTCTGGCAATCCAATAATCTGTTCTCTGTCTTTATGAGTCTGGGTTTGGTTTTGTTTTGTTTGTTTTGAAATAGATTCCACATATTTGCCTGTTTCTGATTTATTTCACTTAATATAATGCCTTTAAGTTTTACTAATGCTACCCCAAATGGCAAAATTTCTTTCTTTTTTAATGGCTGAATATTGTTCTACTATAGATGATAGATGATAGATAGATAGATAGATAGATAGATAGATAATACATGATAGATGATGATGATGATGATGATGATAGATGATAGACAGATATCACAATATATATTGTATGTATACACACACACACATACCATATCTTCTTTATCCATTCATCTATTGATGTACACTTAAGTTATTTCCATATCTTGGTTATTGTAAATCATACTGCAATGAACTTCTGGGTTCATATATCTTTCCAATATAGTGTTTTCATTTTCTTCAGATAGATACTCAGTAGTATGATTGCTGGATCATATGGTATTTCTCTTTAAGTTTTTTGATGAATCTCCACACTTTTTTTCATAGTGACTGCATCAGTTCACATTCCCTTCCAGGGTGCACATTCCACATTCTCACCAACACTTGTTATTTCTTATATTTTTTTAATAATAGCCATTCTGGCAGGTGTAAGGTGACATTTCATTGTGGTTTTGATTTGCATTTGGCTTTGAAGATCACATAATCTTCTCCCTTTATCTTTAAAGTTTGTGGGAACCTTTCTCTTACAATACTTCGATTCACGGACTTCAGAGACTTCTATTCCCACTTTGGGTTCTGTTTCCAGCTGAACTTCCTAATTAACACATTTTTATTTTTATAAATCTATTTCATATTAGCATCTCTACTTATTTAGATGCTACTTTGCCACTAACATTTTCATTTTTCACCAGATTTATTCCTCTAATCATAAAAAAAAGTTAATAGTCATAATTGTCAAACTCTGCTTTGGGCTATCTCCTAATTAGGATCATTGGATATAATCAACTATTCAACAACACATATGTCAGCTTGGGTCTTGTAGAGGGAATGAAAGCATTGAAAAATGGATTAGACATGACATTAGAATTTAATTACAATATTGGGAATCTAAGATTCAAAGAAGAGTGATAGAAAAAATAATGTTGCATAAAATTTAAATATATACTTTACCATCTTGTTTGGTTAGCTGATTGTTTGATACTAAGTATGTCCCCTAGAATGGATGAATCATATCTGTTGAATGAATTCCCTGGTTTAAGAGGCCAAAATTATAAGAAATTGACTAGATGTACATGTAGCAAAGCATAGACTTAAGTGAAAAAAAAATGAGAAGAAAGTGAGATCTGTATGTTCACTACAATTAATTAATCATATCAATAATAGTTTATAAGAACATACGCAAACAGTATAATATTCATTGGGTACATTAAAATAGTTGCTTTTAGATGAGAGAACAATATGGTAATAGACAAAGGGGATAAAAGTGAATAAACAAACTAACTGATAAAATAAGATAGGAGCAAGGCACTTTCAATGACAATAGTTTGATACAAACTGAAATATATACATTTTATGATATAATATGAATAATAATTTACAATAAAATAAGTACCTAAAATAGCACCCAGCCATCCTACTCCCATGCCTGTTTAATTGTCTTCTGGGTACCTATGGATTCCTGACAAAGAGTTTCTTAATTTATTCTTCACTACCTACTATTGTCCATCTTCCCTGACTAGTAAGTTGCTTTTTTAAGAGGAAGTAATTTCTTTAATTCTTTTTTTATTGTGTACACAGTACCAAAAGCAATACCTAACATTTATTAGATATTTAAATATTTATTACAAAGAGTAATTAATTGTATAAATAACTCATAATGAATTTGAGATTATGCCGCAATTCCTCTCACTTTTAAATATTACCTCTGATTGAAAATTTAATAATAAAATAATCTATATTTTATCATGTTTATAATAAAACAATATGTTATAAATATAATATACTATATTCTTATATGATACATTAAATTATATAAATATTAAATATTATAATAAATATAACATATAAGTATAATATTATATTTATTAATCTATAGGTAGTGATGTTAGTGAGGAGTAAAATACATTTAATTATTAGTGGTGATTCATTCTCCGTTCAATAATTTTCTGAACTGAGATGACAGATCCAATTAGTGTTTCAGTTCAGATGTAAGTTGAAATTTATCCATTTCTTCCGGGATGTCCAATTTGTTGTCCAACAGTTTTTCATAATATTCTCTTAGAATTGTTTGTATTTCTGTGGTGTTCCTTGTCATTTCTCCCTTATCACTTGTGATTTTATTTTTAGGGTCATTTCCATTTTTATTTTTGATAATTCTGGTTAGGGGATTATCAATTTTATTAATATTTTTCAAAGAATTAGCTGCTGGTTTTATTTATCTGTTCTACTGTTTGTTTAGTTTCTATATCATTTATTTGTGCTCTAATCTTTGTTATTTTCTTGCTTCTGCTAGCTTAAACTTCATTTGTTGTTCTTTTTCTAGCTGCTTCAGGTGTATGGTTAGGTTGTTGATTTGGATTTTTCTTTAAGGTAGACCAGTATTGCTATATACTTACCTCTAAGAACACTTTTGCTGCATCCCAAAGTTTTTGGACTGTTATGTTGTCATTTTCATTTGTTTACATGTATTTTTTAAATTTTCTTCTTTTATCTCTGGTTAATCCATTCATCATTTAGTAGCATATTATTTAATCTCCATGTATTTGTGGTCTTTGCAGACTTTTTTATTTTGTTGTTATTTCATAGTGTTGTAGTCAGAAAACATTCATAGTATGATATCAGTCTCTTTGTACTTGCTGAGGCCTGATTTCTGATACGGTATATGATCTATTCTGGAGAATGTCACATGCACACTTTAAAAGTATGTGCATTCTGCTTCTTCTCACCCTTTAGTTATATACTTTGTTCTATTAGTCTTCAGGTTGATTTCTGTGGTATCTAGAATGATTTGATAGTTATCTGGTTGTATTCATGGGGCAAGAGGAACCTAGGGTCCTCCTACTCCTACTCCTCCAACTCCATCATCTTAAATCTTATTAATTTAATGATTTTTTAGAGCTCATTTCTTTAGCTTTAAGGCAGTAGTTTTAAATTTTTTTCAGACCCAATATATTAGAAATTATGATTATTTATAGCTATTATTTTCAGTTACAAGGGTTACAATACAGGACTAAAGAACTCACCTCCTGGCCTCCTATAGTTTCACAATGATCCACCCACCCTTTTCTAATATTCTGCCTAAGGGCTTTGGAGAGGAGTCCTCACTAAATAACACTATGACTCTTAGTCTCTCTGTAAAATTAAAAGGGAAACTTCAAGCTTTTGAAGTTAGAATTAGTGGCTTAAAAATTATCTTCAAAATTTTCAAGTGCCTCAGAGAAATATATATATATATATGTGTGTGTGTGTGTGTGTGTGTGTGTGTGTGTGTGTATTCTCATAACAAAGAGAATCTTTGCTATGAGAATCTAGTGATTGTCCACATTTGTTTCGTGTGTTCTCTAGAACTAATGACTAGGGTGAGGAAAAATGATAGCTTCTTACAGAACATGAGGCAAAACTTGGGAGAGCAGTCATGCCCCCCAGAGGAACATAGACAGCCACTGAAAAGATTGGGTAGTAAACAGCCCCCTTGACATTTAGCTTCTACAGAAAATAATTAAATAATTATTACCTAAAACTGAAATCCACTAGACAGAAATCTGCTAGTTTCAAACTCATGGGAAGGCACAGAGAGATGAGGATACAGAAAGAAAGGGAAAATATAATTAAAGAGACTTTGGTTGATAAATAAAGATTAGAAAACACTGCTCTACAGCTAAATTTGACAGGCTCCAATTTGGGATGTGATATATAGTCAAAATAGTTTCTATTTTCTTTCCTATATCTTGTGACAAAAGATAACAAGTACCTGTGTGTGCTTTAAATCATCTGTTTGCTCTTTTCCTCCCTATCCACATGCTCTCTCTTCTATGTTAGCATGAATAACCACATAAGCTCATCAAATTGTGACACTCATGAGATAGAGACAGGAGATCTGGTTTCTTCACTGTCCTTTAATGTCTTCTTATTTGGGGAGCATTTTCAGCTTCTAAAAGACTTAAGTAATACACATTTTCACACAAGTCAGAAGAATCAGGCAAAGCATATCACACAAGTGTCTGTAAATAACTTTTGTTTTATTAGAGATATTTTTACAGTAATGAAGAAGTCGTTGTTATTATCATTAGTTTCTTTTATATATGAATATTTAATGTCCTCAAAACAATAGGCACCAAAAGATCTGAAGAAATGATGAGTAGCAAGCTTTATTTTTTTTTTTTCCAACAATCTGGTCCCATATGTCTGCACTTACGTGCTAAACAGAACAAAAAGTACAAAATATTTTAGAAATTGCTTTTTCTATGTACTACGTAGAAAATATTGGGACACAGACTGTAATTTAGGTCAAGTTGGTGATCTTTACCAGTTTTAAATTTTGAGTGATTTTATATAAGATCAATGATAACAATAGGTAGCAAACAAGTTATTCAAGGGAATTATTACCTGCCCATATTCAGTACCTATTGAATTCTCATATGTTTAGGTTGAGAAGTATGCTTTTTTATTATTATTATGATTATTTTTTACATTAAGCCTATATATCTTGAGAAATTATATTCCTATTTTACTGGGCAGGAGCACCTATAATTTACTTCAAATCTTTGTAATTTTCCACAGCCACTGTGGTTTTTAATGTACAGTATTCGGAAATGTTTATCGTAACAAGGCAGAAGCTGCTTTACTCTGGACTTTTCCACATGGAAGATCATCTGATGATAATGACATGTTTCCAACAGTGGCAGGGAAGCTACCAAGGACACAGAAGGCCTGTGCAGATGTCAAGACTGCTGGGTACTGCACTGCCATGGTTGATGCACCCAGACTAAAGTCTGTTTAAATTCTTTTCACGTAAAAGAGGAAATCTGAAGTTTAGCCTCTAAGAAAGAGTATTAAAAAGAATAGGAGGGTTTCATCCAAGTTCCACGGGTGATAAAACACATCAATCTGAAACATTACTAGTGCGTTGCTGATTCCCCAGCCATTCTTCAATTTGCTTTAGCTGAGCAATGATAGCGCTGTTCCATCAAGGGAAAATGATCCCCCTCCCCTCAAAAAGGTTTTTACACGGCAAAGCTATAAAAGTGCTAGATTTATTAACAATTTCCATTTCAAGAGAGGCACTGTTTGTATGGCAGTAAAGCTGTGCTTAATGCAAATGCAGCACTTTAAGCCTGTTTTCCTAATGCCTTCACAAGTCCTGTAAATAATGCATCCCTGTGTGGCATCCTTCACTTCTAAATAATTTGGGCAAACTGGTTCAAGTTGTAAAAATACAAGTGTACTTTTTTTAAACATAATAATAGTTTTGCAAACACTCTGGGATTTGCCAATATACTTTTCTAAAACGCATTGATATTTGACTGTAAAATGGGAACATTCCTAAGTGAATTTCACACTGTAAACAAGGGGTACAGACAACAGAAAAGTTAGGATGTATTCCACCAAAATTTGAACAATGATAACACTGTTTCATGATATTGAGGACTATATCCAAGTTCTATAAACTGAAAGTGTCATCAGAAACTTTTGTTGTTTCTATTACCCATAGTAGATCTTTGAGTCCAACAGGTTTTCATTGTACTATTTTAGTTATATAAAGCAAAGAAACCTAATTCAATCTTACCTTCATCTTGATATGCCCTTGCTCTTATCTATATGTTTGCTTTCTTAAAAGACATTATAAATATATCAGTTCATTTGTTAAGATAATAAAAAATATTGCAATTTTCAGTTGAAGTGTGTATTATTTGTCAAGAAAATAAATCTCTTCTTGTTGAGCACCTGAGGATTATTTTTAAGGTAAACTCAATGAAAAGGACAGGAACAAATTTGAAAAATAGAAGTCTGTACAAAATCCAGGTTGGGTCAGAACACACCTGACTGGACTTGAACTGAGAAGAATTGATTAGTATTATATTTTATTCATGAACCAATAATTTTATACTAGTGTGCTAGCAAAGGAGAAAAATACATTAAATGCTTCAGTGAAAAATTGAGTTATGGCCAGATTTCACAGAAAAGTAATCTATAAGGCATGACATAGTAGAGAGACAGATTTGGAAGAAAAGGGGTCAAAATCATGAACCCTACTTTTGTCTGTAGATAGTTTGGTTATCCTTTTAGGCTCTTTTGTTGCAAGTAACAGACAAACCAATCTAAAATGACTTAGACAATAAAGAGGACCTATCAATTATATAACAGGAAGGCCCACAGTTAAAAAGACATTTCTCTAGGATGTCATGAGATATCTCAACTGCACATTCTGCAAAGTCAGCTTCATTTTAATGTAGACTTTCAGATGTTTTCAAAATGGGTACAGCAATTTTAAGTTACACATCCACACAAGGAGCAAGAAAATCTCTAGTGTAGCTATTTTAAAAGGCTTTGTGGAACTTTGTGACCTGGAATGTTTAGGACAGTTCTCTTCTGTGAAGGTCATGTGGCTGCTCCTGAACAAATCTCTGACAGTGACCAATGCTGTGGATTGATTGACTCAAATCCCTTTTTCTAAACCAAACTCCATGGAGAGTAGATAGCATTGCTCTTTAATAGAGCAGGGCCTACCTCTGGAACTTGGGTAATACTTCAGAGAGAAATATTTAGGAAGTGTGGGGAAAAATCAGCTAATTGAACAACATTTTTCCTACTTATTAAGAGCCAGATGTTGGATAAGCAACCAACAAATATCCACTATTCTAAAGTTCTCCCCAAGTTTAAATATTTTCTTCTTGTCAATTAAACAATAACATTTATTGAAAGTCATCTGATTTGGCCATTTATTTCTCTGTATTCATGCTTTTTTCCCCCAAGATTTCTGATGCTATTTCTGGGAAGATTTCATTTATTTAAACTTTGTTCATTTTATTAAACCCTTAATGACCTATAATCTCTTGCCAGCTAGCCATTTATTTCTCCCAGTCTACATCTTTTCTTCCTAACCACATATCCTCTCCTATGTGAATAGCTGGGTGGATAAATTAAAAAGAGTTGTTTCTTTTACACATTTGTTTACTTTTGGAAAAGCATAAATCATAAGAATATGTCAAAGCTAATCAATGCTGTGATTGTCCTTTGAAAATTCTATCTCCCAAATTTTCATTGTTCCTTAGTTAAGACCTATGATTTTCTGCAGTATCTATTATCAGCACATGAGTCATTGAATACCCAAAGCTACAGTATTTAATTTTTGCAAGAAATATTTTTTGCCATATGGAATGACAAGAAATTTACTTCCAAGTCACCTGGCATTAAATAGATGAAAAATTCATAAATCTTATTTAATTATTAGATACCATTTCCATTAGCTATACTTTAATTTTGAATGGGTTTTAAACCATGTATAATGCGTGATGGTACATAATCACCTATAAAAAGTTACTACTACATGACTAGAATTGATTCAGCTATTATCCTAACACCTAGTAATGATGAAGTGTTTACCCCATCAGCAGAAATAATCCTTCCACACCCAACTGAAGATTTTGTCTCCTTTTTCTGAGACTCATACTACCCAGCTCCA
Source organism: Neofelis nebulosa (assembly GCF_028018385.1). Taxonomy (NCBI): domain Eukaryota; kingdom Metazoa; phylum Chordata; class Mammalia; order Carnivora; family Felidae; genus Neofelis; species Neofelis nebulosa. Next base: position 34,474,520 of record NC_080791.1, on the reverse strand, counting down.
TAGCTTCCCTTGCTGCCAATGGCCCTCTGACTCCATCTTTCTCTTGGACCCAAGCTGAAATATTTTAGGTGCTTAAACATGTCAGTTCTAGTCAATCTCTGGCCTTTTTCATGCTCTTGCCACTGTCTGACATAGTGAGTGGTCCTTAATCTTGACTGTACATTGATGAAGTTTTAAAAATCTCAGCCAAGCAGCACACAAAACAAATTAAATAATGCTATCTGGGGGTAAGGCCCATGTTTCAGTGTATCTTTAAAAACTTCCTAGGTGATTCCAATATGCAGCCAGGATTAAGAACCCTCTCTTCATCCCCTTATCTCCTGATTCTCTTTCACATCTTTGTCTAAAAAAGCATTAGAGAAAATTTTCTTCACTCCTCAGATGGGGTTTGGTGTTCTGAAAGATGCTCTCACAGTTCTTGTATTTCTCTTTAATAATACTTTGCATAATTGTAAGGTACTGGAGAACATGTATGTTGTCATTTTTTTTTCAGAAATGTATCTTTGGTTCCTAGGATGATAGACAAACAATAAATATGAACTGATTTATCCTGCTCACTAGAACAAGCCCTTTGAATTAGACTGCTACTCATAATGAAGCCAATATGGAAGCTACTTCTACATTGTAAATATGTACTTAGAGCTCCATGTAAATGTGAACTTAGAGCTCCAAATGAGTGAAAGAAACACAAAACCATTACAACCATTACTGTAAGATGCAGCTTTGTTCATAGTACTTAGGTCTAAATCTGCAGTTGGCATCACTTGTAAACATACACATTTGCCTAGTTCTCAACACCTTCATATGATAAGAATAGGTTTATCTCTCAACCCTCCTCTCCTCTCTCTCTCTCTCTCTCTCTCTCTCTCTCTCTCTCACACACACACACACACACACACACACCACAAATTCACTGCAGCACACATTACTAAGAATTTTTAGAGAGATGAAAAACTGTATCCTTAAACCAGTTTAAGACCTTTCTACTCCAGGTTAAACCTTTTCTCAATGGAATGGACAGTAGAAATGACCCTACCTTCAGGAAAAATCCTACCTGGACCTATATAATATATAAGGAAGTTCACATAACAATTCAACAGTAGCCCCAATATGGATTATTGAGTCTTATAATTTTAATCTTGCAGATAAAACACAATACTGAGTAAATGAAATGGTTGATTTTATTTTTCTTTATAGATTGGAATAAGTCTAGGATAGACATCCCCTCCTTCATGTAATTCTGAATTACACACACACACACACACACACACACACACACACTCAAACATACAAATGAAATTGTGATATATTTTAGATTAGGCATAATAACATTTGGAAATAAAGTAGCAGAATACCTGATGGGATATGAAATGTCAAAATACAGGCAGAAGCAAATCAGAACCTGAAATTTGCCCCAAGTGGTAGGAACAGAATACGATTAGAGAATTAAATTAATTTGGAAAGTTATGGTGCAGGATTTCATTTAGTTATTCCTTAATGATTTCTTAATTAATAAAAATCACATTAACCAGAATGAGCCTTTCCTTTAATCGAATCTGAAAGTTTGATTACTTTTGGATTCAAGTTAAATTTAATTTTTAAGCCAGTTTTTGTCATAATTCTTAACTCTTAGACTGTCTAGTCCTAAATATCAGATGCTAAAGCATTACCTTAATTATCTAATTAGTACTAACACATAGCACAGTGCCTGACATATAATAAATGTCTGATTCTTATTGTTGAAATATTTAATACTTAAACAAAATAAAATCTTGCTGCCGAATGGAAAGAAGTAAGTAGAACCTTTGGTTTTTATAAGAAAGATATACTTTTTATTTTTAAGAAAAGAGTATTTTAAAGCTAACATCTGTTACCTTGTAATGAGTTGATGACATACAAAAATATGTTAAAATAATATAGTTTGATTAAGATTAAGGGTCTTATTTCAGATTCTTACCACATGGTGTCAAGCTTAGGACTTTTTATCTATTTATCTACACACTAATGACATATGAGTAAGTTACTTTCTTCATTTTTAATGAGGTATTTTTGACAAATAAAATTGTAAGGTATTTAAAGTATACAGACTTGCTGGATAAAGGATTCTCTGCTGCATATCTTCTCTGTTCATCACATCGAAGATTTCCTGCCATTCCTTTCTGGCCTGCCACGTTTCAGTAGATAGGTCTGCTACTACCCGTATGTGTCTACCTTTGTATATTAAGGCCCATTTATCCCTAGCTGCTTTCAGAATTCTCTTTATCCTTGTATTTTTTCAGTTTCACTATGACATATCGTGCAGAACATCAATTCAAGTTATGTATGTTTTCACTCATATGTGGATCTTGAGAAACTTAACAGAAGACCATGGGGGAGGGGAAGGGGGGAAATGTTACAGAGAGGGAGGGAGGCAAACCACAAGAGACTCTTAAGGACTGAGAACAAACTAAGGGTAGATGGGGGGTGGGGGAGAGGGGCAAGTGGGTGATGGGCAGCGGGGAAGGCACTTGTTGGGATGAGCACTTGGTGTTCTATGGAAACCAATTTGACAATAAATTATATTAAAAATTAAAAAATAAAATATACAGCATGATGACTTGATATTCTCTGTGAAGGGAAACCACTCATCAAATTAACACATCAATTACCTCACATATTTACCTTTATTTATTTATTTGGTGAGAAAATTTAAGTTTTATTCTCTTAGCAAATTTTAATTGTTTAATACAATGTGATCAAGTATAATCATAAAGTTTTATATTATACCCTCAGACCTAATATATCTTCAGCTGGAAATGTCTATCCTTGACCAACCTCTCCCTATTTCTCTCACATTCCAGGTCCTGGCATCCACTTTTCTACTCTGTTTCTATGAGTTTGACTTTTTTTGTTTGACTAGATATCACATATAAATTTTTTTTAACGTTTTATTTATTTTTGAGACAGAGAGAGGGACAGAGCATGAACGGGGGAGGGGCAGAGAGAGAGGGAGACACAGAATCAGAAGCAGGCTCCAGGCTCTGAGCCATTAGCCCAGAGCCCAACGCGGGGCTCGAACTCAGGGGCCGCAAGATCATGACCTGAGCCAAAGTCGGCCGCTTAACCAACTGAGCCACCCAGGCGCCCCTAGATATCACATATAGACGATACCATGCAGTATATGTCTCTCTCTGGCTGGGTTATTTCACTTAGCCTTCCAGCTTCATTCATGTTGTTGTGAACAGCAGGACTACCTGCCTATTTAAAGCTGAGAAATATTCCTTTGTGCATATCAACAGACAAGAATGGACTGGATGTTCTTTCAGAATTGTCTGATAAGCTATAGCTACCTCAGACTGGAGAAAATTTTCTTCAAAGCCAGTTGCAAAAGTGTTCCTCCTTTGGTAGCTTATTCACACATTATTTTAAGTTGTTCATTCAATGTGTGATGTTTCTCCCTCACCCCTGCCCTAAACCTACAGAATAAGTTGTTAAACTCCACTTAAGTATTAAAGTAATTTCCATTTTTTCTCACTAGGATAAAAATAAAATATTTGAGATATTTCCTTAATGTATATTAAGGGGTATATGCTATCATTTCTGCTTAAGAACTGATTTTGTTGTGTTCCTTAAGTTCTGATGTGTTGTATTTTCATTTCCATTTGTCTCAAGATAGTTTTTTTCTTCTTTTCTTTTTCTTTGACCCCTCTTTTTCTGACTGGTCGTTCAGAAGTACATTGTGTATTCTCCACATATTTGTGAATTGTCTAGTTTTCTTCTTTCCTAGTTTCATACCATTGTGATCAGAAAAGATGGTTGATATGACTTCAGTTTTCTTAAATTTCTTAAAACTTGTTTGTGGCCTAACACATGATCTATCTTGGAGAATGTTCCATATGTGCATGAGAATAATATGTACTGCTGCTGTTGAATGAACTGTTCTGTATATACTCTTTAAGTCCATCTGGTCCAATGTGTAGATTAAGCCCAGTGTTTCCTAATTGATTCTGTCTGGGTCATCTATCCATTGTTGAAGATGGGGTATTAAAGTCCCCTACTATTTTGTATTGCTGTCTATTTCTCCTTTCAGGTCTGTTATTATTTGCTTTGTATATTTAGGAGCTCTGAGTAATTTAAATAAGTTTTACATTTCATTAAATTCAGTGTTTCTAAGATTTTTTTTCCTGTGTTATTGTGTATATATGTGTGTGTGTGCTTTAAATAAAGTGAAATAATTGCCAATAAGCTTCAAGATGTGCTGGTTATATTTTAAGATTCCTGAATTATGTTTTTATCAATTTTTCCGAAATAATTACAAAATAATTACATTGTAACAAAGTACACAATAATAAGTGCAGTGTAATCTTAGTGATACTGACATAGGCATTTAATGAACAATAATTTTTTTTGAGAAAGAGATTGGGGGAGGGGCAAAGACAGAGGGAGAGAGACAGAATCCCAAGCAGGCTCCAGACTGTCAGTGCAAAGCCTAATGTGGGACTCCAAACTCACTAACTGTGAGATCATGATCCAAGCAAAAGTCAGTAGCTTAACTGACAGAGTGCCCCAAATAATCAATCATTCTTAAGATAACATTAAAATTATTGTGAAATTGTGAAATAGTATTATGGTTAGTTTTAAAATGACAAATGATGAGGCACCTGGGTGGCTCAGTTGGTTGTGTCTGACTTTGGCTCAGGTCATGATCTCATGGTTCCTGGGCTCAAGCCCTACGTAGGACTTTGTGCTGACAGCTGGTAGCCTGGAGCCTGCTTCAGATTCTGTGACTCCCTCTCTCTCTGCCCCTCCCCCACTTATGTTCTATCTGTGAAAAATAAATATATATGTTATTAAAATTAAAATGATAAATGAAATAGATTTATATTCTTCAATATTTTTATTTTAGTTCATTTATACTTCTAATTTTGAAATAAATACCATTTATTTATTCTGAAAAATAAAAAAAGACATTTTAATTAAATTGTGTCTCTTCAAAAAGAAATTATTTAATAGCTTACTCAACCAAAGTAAATAACATCTTTTTTTTTTTTTTGAGAGAGGGAGAGAGAGTGCACATACATGCACACATGAGCAGGGGAGGGGCAGAAAAAGAAAGGGAGAGAGAGAATCTAAAGTAAGCTCCACACCCAGCCAGAGCCCAACATGGGCCTCAGTCTCACAACCCTGAAATCATGATGTGAGCCAAAATCAGGAGTTGGACACTTAACCTACTCAGCCACTGAGGCTCCCCAATACCTTTCATATTTTTAAGTCTGTGTACTTTAAGTTCTTAAAAGTATTTCTAAATCTCTAAGTTTTTCTTTTTTTTATTTCCTCTCTAATGTGGAAGAGGAAGTAAGCCTAATGTGTGAAAACTATTAAGAACAAGTATAAGAGTGATTTAAAAACCTGATTTTCAAATCTGGCTCTTTACTACTAATGATAAAAATATCATGGATATTTGGAAATATTAGAATAAATGTCCTTTCTGTTCTAAGTCTAAAATGTATCACAAATGAACGCATTAACTTCCGTCTTCTTTGTTATCTTTCTAATTTAAGTTTTCAGAACTTAGCATAATGTGGAAATACTTTTGGGTCTACAAAAAACACTTGCAGAATGAACAGTCTAATGAATGGGAATGAAAAGCATGAGATTTATGTCTTGGTGCTGCCATATAGTAGCTGACAATCTCTGATCACATACGTGCACACATGTGCCTCTTCTAAGACATTTACAACATTGTGTAGTTTACAATATACTTTTATTTGCAGTACTGAAATTGATTCAGTGCAGTGGTGTGGAATTGGTAGGACAGTGAAATAATTATCCCGAAATTAGAATATAGAAAAATGGAGGTAGGATATTAAGTTTCAGTTTTCCTTAATGTTAAATTGGGATGATATTGTTTTTTTATATTTAGATTCTGGAAAGAAGTTACTGAGGATTTAATATAAGGGCATCTAGTCCCATATAGCTTTCTTCTTCTGTCACAGTGACATTGTTGAGTAGGTAAGTTTCCATGTTCCTCTAGGATACCTTTCTCCAATATTAGGCACATGACCACCAATGGCAGAACATTTATGTAAATCATATCCTGATTATCAACACAACTTTCCCACCTGTGTACTGGCTCCCAAACAAGAAAAAAATAGAATTCACATAAGGGTAAAATGAAACATTTCATAGAAAATATTGTATAAACTGAAATGTGCCCAATGCTGAATTGTTTTATATTATGTGCTTTGTAACAAGTCAGCACATGGTTCAATTCCTCAGTTAAATATCTATTAGGTGTGTGGGACTTGGATTTCACTAAGACTCAGTTTTCTCTTATGGCAAATAAAACTTAAATGATGTCTTCAGGCTTATTATGGGGAACAAATGAAATGATGTATGATGTTCTCAGGATAGATCCCATTGCATAATTTATTCTCAGTAAAAGACGACTGTTATACTTACCATACTCACTTAAGGGTAGATTTCTCAAGGAATTGTTGTTATTAACTATTATCATTAAAGGAAGAGGAATAAAGAAAAGAGAGGAAGATGATCTTTCCTCTATTTATCTTGATAAAATGCCAAACTTCTTCTATATGATTTAGAGAAAATGAAAAATCCAAACATTACATGATAACAATTCTTGTTTTTCTACCCAAATGTATTCAGTGTTGACAGATAAAGTTAACTTTTTTGTGTGGCCCATCAGATGATACTGACTTGCACTACCATCTGTGTTGCCAAAGATTGTGGTGACCTGAATGAGTGTCTTTAGATGCTATTATCAGGTCCCCAAGGCAACTAATAAAACCTCCACTAATGACTTTTCAAATGATGACAGTCTGTTTCTCCATAAAAATGTATCAGTCCACAGCCACCTAAAAATCATCTTCCTCTTTATATTTATGGTGAAAGGCCAGTGTTCTAAAATTAATAAGAATAACAATATTTAAAGTTTGCCACACATCTATCACATTCTTAATAGTAAAGAAAAAATAGAGGCAGATTTTTAAATCCAGTTAATCATTTTATATCTTATTTTACAGACAAAACAACAGGGAACACCATTACAAAGTAGATGTGAGATTATTATATATAATTCACTATGAAATAGACATTTCCTGAGAATTGGTTTTGAATAGCACATAGAAATCAGAATACAAAGGTGAATAAGATACTCTATCAGAGGAAACACATGTACAAATAGAAAATTATACCCAATTTCAGTGGTTTAAATAAATTACTATTGGAACTCAGAAATAAAATAATAAATTATTCTCGGCTGATTTAAGAAAAACCTCACCAAGGAGGAATATTCAGGCTAAGTATTGAAAGAAGAGCAGGGATTTCCCCTAATAAAAATCCCCAGCTGGAAGGAAAATTCAGTAAGCATTTTAGAAATAGCAAAGGCACAGACTCATGAAGATGGAAATGTGAGCTATTTGATGTTGCAGAAGTATACTTCAAAAGGCGGTTAGGAAGGAGTTTATATGGACATAAGAAAAGTATGGGTCAGACTAAAACCCAGTAGGTTGCAATTAACTGAAGAGTGACCCAGAGTTAGTTGGCAGCCACCACCATGTGCCAGCTTCTGTGATAAATGTGTTATGTTTGGTGTGATTAATTCTCCCAACTATTTAAGGGAAGTAGTGTTAGAACTTACTTATAGTTGGAGGAACCAGGGTTCAGAGAGCTACGTAAATCAGACAAGGTCATACAACTTGTAAATAGTAAAGCTAGGATTCAAACCTAAGTGTTCATAGACTTCAGGCCATGCTTTTTAACTGTGTCTTACTGCCTGTTATCATTGTCCTTTTCAGTCATTTACCATTTATTTGTTTTCCTTTTTAGTGACTTTTCTTCCTCGACTGCATCTGTTCCTTAAATATTGGGGTTCACTACAATTCTATTTCTGTAGAATTGAAGGGAATTATATAAAAGTATATAGCAAATCTATGTGAAGTATACAAACATTGTACTTAGCTTGAAAACAATGTAGGAAAATTTTGAACACCTATAAAAACTAACATGATTTGATTAGTGAGCACACATACTAAATTGTAGGATAAAATATAGAAAACTAGGTAGATAGCCTATAGGTACACATCAAACTGTTTAATTAGTGAGAGAATAAAATGATTAAAAATTAAAATTACTTTTGCAAGTTCTCAGGCATTTCCTATTTCTTTCTTAACGAGTCTTTAATTAGCTGAAATTACATTAGGGAAGTTTCATGCCTTCTACATCTTTGCCAATATACAAAATACCCTCTTTATTCATAGATGATGGGTGTAAGTGGATAATGAAACATATTCCTCAGGAGAAAGGGATATTGTAGTCAATTTGGTATTATTGAATATCAACTTGTGCATATTTTTGGATGAATAAAATTAAAATCAACAGCAAGCAAGGGAAAATTTGTTTAGAAATATTTTATATTATGTTTGTTTTCTATAATCCCTTTGCCAAATACTTTGAAGGTAGTGTAAAAGCTATTTCATTTTAAAGATCTAATATATTTTTGTTAACATTATCACAAAGAAAGGAATTATCTATAATTCACATTAAGATTGTCATCCTCCAAAATATAAAGTAAATGCTAGGCTAAAATTAGAGACTAACTTTATCTTTCTTTTATTCCAGAACCAAAGTAGGTGCTAACTTTCTCATGGTTTATGAGAAACTGATATGAGATAATTTTCAAACTAGTGATTATTTTGTGCTTATGCTTAAAAACAAGCACAAATGGACCAAACTTTTCTAAAATAAAACATAAAGAGGAAATGTTCTTTTTTTTAATTTGTGAAGTACCTAAATGGCTTACAATTCTTAAAGTAATTTGGTTTCTAAATAAAATATAGGAACATTCTCATTATCTATAGGGCAGATGAGTGTGACTCTGCTGTTTTTAAAAACCCAGTAAATATCCAACAGTGTCATTTTACTGCTGGTTATAAACCACAACCTGTCTTCATAAACCTCAATCAGTCAGCATTCTTAAAATATTGTAAATGTTAACAAATGTAATGTTTCACTTTGGAATTAAAGTATAGGACATTTAAACTTAACTAGGGTAAAAAGAAGTTATTATCACAAGACAATGGTATACATGAACCTAAAGAATCAATAGCGAAGCAATCAAAACTAAAAATTTTAATCGGAAGAAAGCATTTGCAAAGAAACTACTTCTGTCATAAATTCAGTATATATTTAAGACTGCTATAAATATCCCAGCAATAAAAAGATAAGTCACCTTTCATGTTTTATTTAAATAATTAAAACAACAATAAAAAAGAGTTAACTATCAAGAATATGATGTAAACTTCAGCACTTTAGAATGGATTAAGCTCCTGGTGGAGCTTGAAGGAAAAGGAAGGAGAGGAAAAGGAAGCACTATTTGGTGCTTTCAACATTCCAGGCATTTGCTAAGTCTACATTATCCTATTTAATATGAAGCCTTTGGCTTTATAGACAAAAAAACCTCAGCATCTCAAAATATTGACAATTTGTATCAAATCTAAAACCCAGGAATATACAAAGTCAGTATTTAACTCCTGAACTTTGATGCCAAAGGCCAGGCTCCTCTTATGTTGATGACCTTGACAGTTTGTTGGTTGTTTTGTAGAATATCACTGAATTCAGATTTGTCTGATGTTCTTCTCATTATGAGAATGGAGTTCTAGATTTTGGGGAGGAAGATCACAGAGGTAAAATACAGTTATCAACAATCACATCATATTAAGTATACACACCATACAAATTATCAATATTATATCTATAGCTATATTTATAACTGTCTATCTAGACAACCAATTCCTGTACAAATCTGAAATTGACACCTGGTCAAGTTCCTTTCTTTGTAAAGCATCATGTATGGTCGTAAATAGCAGGCCAATTTTGTGATTATTTTTAATGTACTTTCTGATTTCAGTAATATTGAATTATTCTTTTGCCAATAGTCTGATTATTTGTCATTCTTATTTGTTAAATAATATGGTTGATATGTCCAGTAATTTTCATTACTTTTATTCAGAAATGATTTTTAGTCATTATCTTCAAGTGGCGCTAAGTTATTATTCTGATCAGATATACTTAAGTATATCTGTAAACAGACAAAATAAATCATGAATTGATATCTATTGGTTATTTTAGAAGTTCCTACGGGTGATAAAGTATTGTGCTAGGGTTATCGTAATTAATAAGTTTATATCTTTGATGAAGGCCTAATTTGCAAAACATGCTTATAAGCAGATAATAAAAAGGGTGATAAATGTCTTGTTAAAATCACATATGTGGGGGATTATAGGAATAAGTAATAAACTCTGCTTTGGTTATATATTAGAGTTTTCTATCTAGAAAGTGACACAGCTAAAATTTAAATTCAATCTACAAACTATGTGGCCTTGTGTTATTTGTCCTGATATATAAAAATATGGGAAATTCCCTTAGAGTTTGCAGAACTGGCACAGTTCAGACAATATATGAAAACAATGCAAAAAATCAACTTCTAGGAGTAAAATGAATATACCTTACCATTTCCTCAATAAAGGCTGGCAAGGTAGATAAATATTGCTGGAGCCATGAAAGAGTGCTCTAACAAATATACTAGATGCCTGATGTTAGTCCTAACTATGGAACGAAAGGCTTATAAATGTTATTACTTTAAGAATATTTTTCCTGTTGATTAAAGGAAAGAAACCCAAAATCAGCTGTAATTTTCTCCAGAAAGTACTACTCAGATCCTTCTTAATTTTCCCTGGGCAACAATCAGCAAACTTCTCATTAGAAGGAACTTTAAAACGTTTGCTGATTTGCTAAAAATGACGTGAGTGATGTGTACATTACTTGCATAATTGGGTTTGTGCGTACATATGGCACATGCTATTTTAGAAATGTACCCCCTCTGTGTTCATTATAGCTATTGCTCATTCTATTCTCTGATAATCATTTATAGTTACTCGTCAGAGTTTATTATTAGAAAAGTAATGAATCAGCAGTTTTATGCACTCTCTTTTAACAACCTAATCTTAGAATTTTCCAAACCACAGTATGCAGTCATAGAAAGCAAGTGGTTTGACCAAATATAATTTTAGATATTGAGCTATACATTCTACAGAGATTATCAGAATTTTAATAAATATGCCTTCCCTTTCATTATACCTAATGAATTCTATTACGCTCAAGTAACACGGTTTATATAGTAATACATGTTAAACTTTCAATAAATCTGTATTGGTAATATAAATTTACTTCTACATTTTCTCTAAATTTTACATAGCTGGATTTCTTATGAACTGTTGAGATGTTCACAATACATAGCTATGTTTTTTTTTAATTTTTTAATGTTTTTATTTATTTTTGAGACAGAGAGAGACAGAGCATGAGCAGGGAATGGGGAGAGAGAGAGGGAGACACAGAATCTGAAGCAGGCTCCAGGCTCTGAGCTGTCAACACAGAGCCTGACGTGGGGCCCGAACTCACGGACTGTGAGATCATGACCTGAACTGAAGTTGCATGCTCCAACGACTGAGCCGCCCAGGTGCCCCCATAGCTCTGATTTTTAATCAGAGAAGTCAAGATCAAAGAAGTAGGAAGAGGATTCAGCACAATTCTCAGGCTTTTGTGTGGCTTGGAGATGAGCTCAAGGAGAAGTACCACCCAGGAGATCCCTTTCATTTAAATTTTTCCTTTTTAAATTACCCCTATTTTTGTAGGTTAGAGCCCAAGAAACTAGAACGTTTGCCCTTGCCAGGTTCTAGATCCACAGACAAGGATTTTAAACCAGCTACTGTGCTAAACATTGTTCATATGTTATTTCACCTAATCCTCACAGTGATTCTATGAATTAGATGTTATTTTAATTCCATTTTACAGAGGAAGAAACTGAGCCTTGAATGGATCATATGCAATTTCCAAAGGCACCATATTCAGAGTCAGCATGAACGCAATCCTGGTTTTCGGTAAAACATCACACTACATTCTGTCCTAATTTTTCCCTTTAGAGAGTAATTGATATCATGTAATTTTTTAAACCATAAATTAGGCTGTATTGTCCTTTTCTGTAGATAAATCAGTATGTTTAAATTTGAATTAGAAAAATATCAATAAGTAATCAGAACAAGATAGGTATAACTAATTTAATTGTTTTTATTAACTGAAATAAATCAACAAACAGACATCAACAACAAATTTCACGTTTAACCTTATGCCTCCTTATGACTTACTTTATTATAAGTACAATAGCAGATAGATTCCAAGACCAAAGACGTAACTTATCCGTTTGCACCTTGTTAACCTTTAATTTCACTGTTCTTTAAAGTGAGAATTCAGAAGTCAGAGAAGCATCTGCCTCTGCTGTTTATCTGTAGGCAAATTAATCTGCATCAAAGCATCCTGGAGACAATATTTAGAGTCAAATATAAATGGAGAAGGTATAATTTTGAAGAGAGCAAGGAAAAAGGAGACTAACATACAGCAGAAAATCAAGTCCAAAGGAAGATACTTAGTCACAAATATCTTGATATGACAAAGGGTAACTGATAATATGACAAACTACTACCATGGCATTCAGCAAGGAGAATATATCAGTAATTCTATTTTGAAGCCAACAAAAATCATCTTTCTGAAATTTATTTTTTTCTCATAAATCTTTATTGTCCTGACAATTAAATCTATGTACAATCCATGACTCTCTTTTAAAATGTTTATAAAGTTGGTAAAAGTAACACTGTCAGAGACTTCTCCATATGAAAGGAAAAAATACTTGTATTTATAATCTCAATTACTCTGCCAAAACCAATTTTTCTGTCTAGAATAAATTGATTTTTGGCTATGCATAAATTAAATGTCAACACATCTTTCAGAAATCTACTTATAGGCAGCCAAATACCAGGCTGTCGAGCTAGAAAATAAATTCAATACAAATAACTGGATGTCTGTTTACTCAACAAAAAGATACAAAGGAAAAGGAGCTTTAATGCTCAGTGTTAATTAGTTGATTTTTGAAGAGAAATTCTGTCTCTTTCTCCCTTCCTACCATGGACCAGAAAAGCTGTTACATATTATCTCTCTGTCCAGCTATGTCTTAGAATGCATTAGCTCCAGCTGAATAAACAATAAAAGAATAATAAAAAAATACTCATAGTGTAGTATTGATGTCACCGTGTGAATATATTCAATTGAAATTGACTGACCACAGACTCCAGAAGGGTTCAACTGAATGAATGCATGCAGGTGATACTCTTCCCTATTCAACTAAAAGAGTGTGTGTGTGTGTGTGTGTGTGTGTGTGTGTGTGTGTGTGTATGACAAAAGGTAACTTTGTCAGGAAGAGGAATGCCCCAAATCTTGAGACTGGAGGGAACTTGTTCTCAAGGAATGGCAAAGGGCCTTTCTGCTTGGAGAAGAATGGCAGATGACAGAATGGTAGGTAATCTAAGTAATAACCAGGTTAAGGATAAGGTTAAGATTAAGGGTATTTTAAGGATACTTAAAGAAGATGTGGTTTTAATTAAAACCATTAATTAATAATGGTTTTAATTGCCTTTGGCTCAATGTTATGAATGTCTGAACTCTATTAGTTTCTAAAAATACAAATCAAATTGGTAGTTCAATATTGTAATTCTCAAATATTTACACTCATGGATTATGTCAACAAGGCGTGGGAAAAGATACATTCTGGAGTGCCTGGGTGGCTCAGTTGGTTGAGCATTCAACTCCTGATTTTGTTTGGAGCTGATCATGATTCAACTCATGATCTCATGGTTCATGTGTTTGAGTCCTGTGTTGAGCTATGTGCTGACAGTGCGGAGCCTGGTTGAGATTCTGCCCTCTCTCTCTCTCTCTCTGCTCCTCCCCTGCTTGTTCTCTCTCTCTCTCTATCCCCCCCCCCCAATAAAGTTTTAAAAACTTTAAAAAAAAATTTAAAAAGATAAGTTCTGTGATACTTGGAACCACTACCGATTTGTTGACTAGTTAAAAAATAGTTGGGTAATCAGCCCTTCCCATTATTGTCAGTTACATAATTCTTCAACATTTTAAATTGGTATGGGGCATCAAAGGAATCTTATAAAGTAAGAAACTGAGATCCATAGAAGGTGAGTAACTTGACCAAACTTAAAAAGTCAATCAATAGTGCTATTGATTTTTGTCAGTATTATTTATTTCTTTCAAAAAGCTAAGTTCCACTAGAACAAAATCATGCAATACAGAACGTATCATACAATAATGTGCGGGAACCAGTGCATATCTGATTTCAAATTTCTGTGAGCATGTCTTCCCAACTCCAATTTCAGTGACATCACATTAGTAGCCTGAAATAAGCCATGGTGGCAGTATTTTTACCATGAAGACTGGCAAATGTTGTAAATCAGGGCTTTATTTTTTCTCCTTTTTTGGATAATCTAATTAATTAACAACACATTGGTGATTACAGATAATATTATTTTTATTATACATTCTTTTGCATGAAAAAGACCATTTTATTATTAGTCCTCTATTCCACTCACTTCATTATATTCAAAATACTGCTTATAAGACTTTAAATTGCAAGAGGAAGTGACTGAACTGGTTATCTATGTATCCAACCTAGAATCTAACAACTGCGTGTTTAAACACTATTACATTACAGAAAATGTTTGATGTGTTATTTAAAAAAAATTAATTACAAGTCTTCCAAGTTAAAAAATGGTCTAATATATCAAATATCAGCTTGATAAGGTTTTATGTGTTTCTATTTTTTCAGTAAGTCATTTGTATATAAGATAGACCTGTTATAACTTTAGACTAATAATATACAAAGTTATTGGGGCACCTGGGTGGCTCAGTGGCTTAAGCGTCCGACTTTGGCTCAGGTCACGATCTCACAGTCTGTGAGTTCGAGCCCCGCGTCGGGCTCTGGGCTGATGGCTCAGAGCCTGGAGCCTGCTTCCGATTCTGTGTCTCCCTCTCTCTCTGCCCCTCCCCCGTTCATGCTCTGTCTCTCTCTGTCTCAAAAATAAATAAACGTTAAAAAAAAATTTAAAAAAAATATACAAAGTTATTAAACACATTCATATGTTTGGCAAGCAAAGTTTGTCTTGTGGAAGGTACAGATTGTTAAAATATATTTTTTATTAACCATTGGTTATAAACAGGGCAGAAATTCTAAGTATACAATAATAAAAGTAATGAGTGAATATGTCAATATACACTTATTGTCTAACAAAATACTATCCACAATATAAATACAGTCAACTCAACAGTAATGTTATGTTTTTCCTAGAAATGCACAGAAAGAATTTCATCAAGGGTTAAAGTATATTTTA
This sequence comes from Neofelis nebulosa, assembly GCF_028018385.1. Lineage (NCBI taxonomy): Eukaryota > Metazoa > Chordata > Mammalia > Carnivora > Felidae > Neofelis > Neofelis nebulosa. The sequence continues at coordinate 34,459,236 of NC_080791.1, read as the reverse complement.
TTTATAATGTGTCTAATAATCTTTGCTATTCCTACCATTGAGTGGAAGTGCTCAATTTTTCCACCATTTGATGTGAAGTTTATTATTATTTAGGAAGGTAAAAGGTTAGTTGAAGAATCTAAGAACTCTCAAGGGAGCAACTCTTAATTTCCTTTTTTTTGTTGTTGTTGCAAATTCATAGAACCACAAATGGAATTTTCACTTATGACTTCACTTATTACTTTACTTTAAACTATGTTCTCTGAGAATATGTTTTAGATTTATGAAAACATAACTTGGGTCACAGAAGTTATTTATTCATTTATTTATCTATTATTTATTTATTTATTTATTACTATTTTTAAATTAAATAAATTTAAAATCAAGTTAGCTAACATATACTGTAGTATTAGATTTAGGAGTAGAACCCACTGATTCTTCACTTCTATATGACACCCAGTACTCATTGTAAAAAGTGCCCTCCTTAATACCATCACTCAGGTATCCCATTTCCTCCTCACCCATCTCCCCTCAGTTTCTTCTCTGTATTAAAGAGTCTATTTATGGTTTGCCCCTTTCTATGTTTTTATCTTTTTTTTTTCCTTGCCTCCTCTATGTTCATCTGTTATGGTTCTTAAAATCCACATATGAATGAAATCATATATTTGTCTTTTTCTGACTGAGTTATTTCACTTAGCATAATAGACTCTCGTTCATCCACATTGTTGTGAATGGCAATATTTCATTCTTTTTGATTGCCAACTAGGATTCTATTGTATATATATATACCACATCTTCTTTATCTAGTCATCAGTCAATAGAAATTTGGGCTCTTTCTATAATTTTGCTGTTGTTAATAGTGCTACTATAAACATTGGGGTGCAGGTGCCCCTTTAAATCAGCATTTTTGTATCCTTTAGATAAATACCTAGAAGTGCAATTGCTGGGTTGTACGGTAGTTCTATTTAATTTTTTGAGGAACCTCCCTGCTTTTTCCCACAGTGGCTGTGCCAGTTTGAATTCCCACCAACAGTGCAAAAAGGTTTCCCTTTCTCTTCATCTTCGCCAACATTTGTTTTTTCCTGAGTTCTTAAATTTTAGCCATTCTGACAGGTGTGAAGTGATATTTCAACGTGGTTTTAATTTGTATTTCCCTGATGGTGAGTGATGTTGAGCATGTTTTCACGTGTCTGTAGGCCATCTGGATGTCTTCTTTGGAGAATTGTCTATTCATGTCTTCTGTCCATTCTTCACTGGATTACTTGTTTTTTTGCATGTTGAGTTTTAATAAGTTCTTTATAGATTTTGGATACTAACCTTTTATCCAATACGTCATTTGCAAATATCTTCTCCCATTCCATCAGTTACCTTTTAGTTTTATTGATTGTTTCCTTCAAAAACTTATTATCTCTATGAGATCCGAAGAGTTCACTTTTGCTTTGGCTTCCTTTGCCTCCAAAGACATGTCTAGTAAGAAGTTGCTGTGGCCAAGGTCAAAGAAGTTGCTGCCTGTGTTCTCTAGGATTTTGGTGGCTTCCTGTCTTATGATTTAGGTCTCATCAATTTTGATTTTATTTTTATGTACGGTGTAAGAAACTGGTCCAGTTTTATTCCTCTGCATGTCGCTGTCCAGTTTTTCCAGCACCTTTTCTGAAGAGACTGCCTTTGCTCCATTGCATACTTTTTCTTGTTTTGTCGAAGATTAGTTGGCCATACATTTGTGGGTCCATTTCTGGGTTCTCTATCTGTTCCATTGATCTATGTGTCTGTTTTTGTGCCAGTATCATACTGTCTTGACAATTATAGCCTCGCAACACAGCTTGAAGTTCAGAATTGTGATGCTTCCACCTTTGGTTTTCTTTTTCAACATTACTTTGGCTTTTTGGGGCTTTTTCTGGTTCTATACAAATTTTAGAATTGTTTGTTCTAGCTCTGTGAAGAATTCTGGTGTTATTTTGATAGTGGTTGTATTGAATGCGTAGATTGCTTTGGGTAGATTGACATTTTAACAATATTTTTCCAATCTATGAGCATGGAATGTATTTCCATTTTTTGTGTCATCTTCAATTTCTTTCATAAGCTTTGTATAGTGTTCAGAGTATATATCTTTTATCTCTTTGGTTAGGTTTATTCCTAGGTATTTTTTGGTTTTGGTGCAGTTCTAATAGGGATCAATTCCTCAATTTCTCTTTCTGCTGCTTCATATTAGTGTATACAAATACAACCAATATCTGTATGTTGAATTTATATCCTGTGACTGCTGAATTCACTTACAAGTTCTAGCAGTTTTTTGGTGGAGTCCTTAAGGTTTTCCATGTAGATTATCTTGTCATTTGTGAAGAGTGAAAGATTGACTTTTTCATTGCCAATATGTGTGCCTTTTATTTCTTTTTGTTGTCTGATTGCTGAGGCTAGGACTTCCAGCACTATGTTGAACAATAGTGGTGAGAATGAACACCCCTGTTGTGTTCCTGCCTTAGGGGAAAAGCTCTCAGTTTTTCCCCATTGATGATGATATTGGCTGCAGGTCTTTTGTATATGGTCTTTATGATGTTGAGGTATGTTCCTTCTATCCCTACTTTCTTGAGGGTTTTTATCAAGAAAAGATTCTGTATTTTGTCAAATGCTTTTTCAGCATCTATTGAGAGGATTGTATGGTTCTTATGCTTTCTTCTATTAATATGGTGTATCACATTGATTGATATGCAATTATTAAGCCATCCCTGCAGCCCAGGATGAATCACTCTTGATCATGGTAAATAATTCTTTTAATGTATTGTTGGATTTTATTTGCCAGTATCTTGTTGAAAAGTTTTGCATCCAGATTCATCAGGAATATTGGCCTGTAATTATTTTTAGTGGAGTCTTTGGTTTTGGAATCAAAGTAATGCTGGCTTCGTAGAGTGAGTTTGGAAGCTTTCCTTCTATTTCTATTTTTGGTACAGTTTGAGAAGAATAGGTATTAACTCTTCCTTACTTTTTTTTAATGTTTATTTATTTTTGAGACAGAGAGTGAACGGGGAGGGTCAGAGAGAGAGGGAGACACAGAATCTGAAGCAAGCTCCAGGCTCTGAGCTGTCAGCACAGAGCCTGATATGGTACTCGAACTCACGGACCGTGACACCATGACCTGAGCTGAAGTTGGACGTTTAACCGACTGAGCCACCCAGGTGCCCCTTAACTCTTCTTTAAATGTCTGAAATAATTCCACTGGGAAACCATATGGCCCAAGACTCTTATTATGGAAAAGTTTTTTATAACTGATTCAATTTTTGCTGGTTTGGGGCCTATTAAGATTTTTTATTTCTTTCTATTTCAGTTTTAGTTATGGGTATTTCTAGAAATTTGCCCATTTCCTCCAGACTTCCCAGTTTGTTGGCATGTAATTTTTCATGGTATTCTCTTATAATTGTTTGTTTTTCTGTGATGTTGGTTGTAATCTCCCCTCTTTCATTTATGATTGTATCTATTTGCATTTTTTTCATTTTTCTTTTGTTAGGTTTGGCTAAGGGGTTATTAATTTTGTTTATTCTTTCACAGAACCAGCATTTAGTTCACTGATCTGTTGTGCTGGTTTTGTTTGTTTCTTTGCTTTTGTTTGTTTGTGTTTCATTTTGTTTTCTTCTATACTGCTTATTTCTGCTTCAATATTTTTCCCCTTCTTCTGCTGACTTTAGGCTTTATTTGGTGATCCTTTTCTAGCTCCTTTAGGTCTAAGGTTAGGTTGCATATTTGGGACCTATCTTGCTTCTTGACATAGACATACTTTCCTCTTAAGACTGCCTTTGTTGCATCCCAAAGTGTTTGAACTACAGTATTTTCATTTTCATTTGCTTCCATATATATAAATATGGAAAACTAATTTCTTCTTTAATTTCCCAATTAGGTCTTTAATTCTATAGTTCTTAAAAATTTTAAAGATGCTCTTTAATTTTTTTAAGTTTATTTATTTTGAGAGAGAGTGAGAGAGCAAGGGAGCAAGCAGGGAGGGATGAAGAAAGAGAGAGAGAGAGAGAGAGAGAGAGAGAGAGAGAGAGGAAGAATCCCAAGCTGGCTCAACACTGTAACAAACCATGAGATCATGACCTGAGCTGAAATCAAGAGTCAGCAGCCTAACCAAAGTGAGCCACTGAGGTACACTGTTAGGATATTCTTTAACCTCCATGGATTTGAGGTCTTTCCACATTTTTTTTTGTGGTTGATTTCATGATTCAGAGCATTGTGATCTGAAAATATGCATGATATGATCTCAATCTTTTTGTACCTGTTGAGGGCTGATTTGTGACCCAGAATGTGATCTATTCTGGAGAATGTTCCTTGTGCAATCAAGAAGAATATGTATTCTGCTTTAGGATGAAATGTTCTGAATATATCTGTTAAATCCATCTAAGCCAAAGTCGTTGTTTTCTTGTTGGTTTTCTGCTTAGATCCATTGTTGTAAGTGGAGTATTAAAGTCTCCTGCTATTATGGCATTATTATCAATGAGTTTCTTTATGTTTGTGACTAATCCTTTATATATTTGGGTGTTATCAAGTTATCAAGTTGGGGGCATAAATAGATACAATTGTTAGATGTTCTTGATGGATAGTCCCCTTAATTATGATATAATGTCCTTCATCTCTTGTTACAGACTTTGTTTTAAAATCTAGTTTGTCTAATATAATTATGGCTACTCTGGCTTTCTTTTGACATCCATTAGTATGATAGATGAATCTCCATTCTCTCGGTTTCAATCTACAGGTATCTTTAAGTCTAAAATGAGTCTTTTGGGGCATCTGGGTGACTCATTCAGTTGAACATCTGACTCTTGATTTCGGCTCAGGTCATGATATCACATTTTGTGACATCAAGCCCCACATTGGGCTCTGTGCTTAGCCTGCTTAGGATTCTGTCTCCGACCTCTCTCTCTCAGCCTTTCTCCCCTCTCAAAGTAAGTAAATAAACTTCAAAAAAATTTAAAAATAAAATGAGTCTCTTTAAAAATAAAATGAGTAGGCAGCATATAGATGGATCTTGGTTTTTTTATCCATCCTGATACCTTATGTGTTTTGATTGGAGCATTTATATCATTTACAGTCAGAGTGATTATTGAAAGATATGAATTTAGTTCCACAGTGTTATCTGTAGAGTTGGTATTTCTGGTGACATTCTCTTGTCTTTGTAGTCTTTGTCTTTGTAGCTTTGGTCTTTTTTTTCCCCTCTACTCAGAGAGTCCCCTTAAAATTTCTTGCATGGCTGATTTAGTGGTCAAGAATTCCTTTAGTTTTTGTTTGTCTGGGAAACTCTTCATGTCTCCTTCTATTCTGAATCACAGCTTTTCTGGTTAAAGAATTCTTGGTTGTATATTTTTCTCATTCAGCATATTGAATATTTCCTGCCACTCCCTTATGGCCTGCTAAATTTCAGTGGACAGGTGCTGCTAATCTTATTTGTCTACCCTTGTAGGCTAAGAACTTTTTGTCCCTAGCTGCTTTCAGAATTGTCTCTTTATCTTTGTATTTTGCAAGTTTACTTTTGACATGTTATGGTATTGACCTGTTTTTGTTGATTTTGAAGGGAATTTTCTTTGTCTCTTATACTTGAATGACTGTTTCTTTCCCCATATTAGGGAAGTTCTCAGCTATAATTTGTTCAAATAAACCTTCTGCCCCTTTTTCTATATCTTCATTTACTGGGACTCTTATGGTACATATATTGTTTTGTTTCATGGAACCATTTGTTCTCTAATCTTCTCTTGGGTCACTGAAATAATTTAAAGATTAAATTATTCAGGGTTTTTAACATATCTGATGCCCTTGTATATTCCTGATGGTTACAATACTGCTAGAAAAGTCAGTCTTAGGGTTACTGGGTGGCTCAGTAAGTTGAGCATCCAACTCTTGATTTTGGCTCAGGTCATGATCCCAGGGTCATAGGATTGAGCTCTGAATCAGGCTCCACAGTGTGTGTGGAGCCTTTCTCCCTATCTTTCTTCCCCTCTCCTGCTCCCTCTCTCTCTCTGTAATACAAAATAAAAAGAGAAGTAAATAAAAGAAAATTTAATCTTGCAAAGGTTAATCCAGGATTGCACTTGCAATTTCCATATGACTTCCACCAGAATATTAAGGAAGAGCATTGAAAAAACCCTATCAGAATGAACACAATGCTCAAAATAAATAGTTTCTAGTTCCTGAATAAAAAGAAAACATATTAAAGAATGAATCCAGAAACAACTTTAAAAAGGTGTTGGGCTAATCTTATTTTGTATGGAAAGGTAACTTTGTGTTTTTTTGTTTGTTGTTTTGTTTTGTTTTGTTTTGTTTACTTGCTTGTGGCTTTATTTAGTTAGATCCATAGGCAAGAAAAATATAATCTCAAGTTGACTCAAGCCATTAAAGATCTGGAAAACGTAGTGGTGTTAAAAGCTTTTATGTGGTGTCTAAAGGGGTGATTCATACTATAACTGTTTATCATCTATGAATCAAAAAGATCATTTGCATGTCTTCTATTTCTCACATGGTAACAAAAACAGCACTGTGATTCTAAATATTTCCTCCTTGTTCTTTTGACCTACTAAAATACAGATCTTACAATGCATGTCATAAAGTTTGCACTAGTGTCAGGTTTAGAGGAAGAGACACATGCTAGCAGTCCTAAGGAAAGATGCAACAACACTTTCTTATTACCCTGTGGGAGAGTCTGCATTGTGTGAATTGAGGTCTCAATTCCTTGGATTCCCCACAAGAACATTCACCTAGAGATCTACTCTCAAATAAAGATAACCAGAAGGAAAGTAGAAAGCACAAAACAGTTTATTAAAATAAAGGTACACTCTCAAGGTGGGAGAGTGGTCAGATTCCAGGAGGTGGACATGTCATAGGTTGTTATGTGATTGTATATTTCTTGCATCTTTCCAGGCATTCAGGTACAGCCTGATGGAGAAAGGCTGCCATGATGTTTCCAGTAGAAACCTTGTAGGGTCAAAAACTCACCCTCCCAACCTGTTGGAGAAGTTCCCAAATGATTGGAAGCACTCCCCATTAGAGAGCACCCTACTGTACATCACAATTCTTTCTCCATCAAACAGGGGCTGTACCCCAATGCCAATGCATTACAATGAGTCTAGGGTTTACCCTGGGGCAGAGGTAGAAGAGGAGAGCGCAAGCTCCACATCTATGCCTCTTGATTTGTCAGCCTTAAGGTCTTAGAAACAACAGGGGCAGGATGTTGTGCCCATAGGCTTTTAATATGTAGTTTATTTGTCATATTCCTTGCCTCCAGCACATGTTTCAATCATTCCCCTTCAAGGACTTGGGACTCTGTCTTGGGGCGTTCCTTCCACTGAATACGTCTAGCTTCTGACTAACATGCATTCAGATTGCTCTACTTTTCCGTCACCTCTCACCCCTGCCTTTTCCTTGTAGTCAGCATTTGATTGAATTATTTGTTCTTCTGCCAAAATTTATTTTCCTATTGGAAGCTTTTGGTGCAAAAAACAATTACTGATTATTGAGACTAATTTGATACACTTGCTTTTGGAAGCCACATCACCTGCTTTTAGAGATAATTCCTTAGGGTTTCTTTCTTTCTAAGGCACTAGTATAATTGATGGGTATTTTCAGGTTTCTTGGTTTTCTCAGTAAACTCTTTTTTAAATTAATTAATTAGTTTAGAGAGAGAGATACAGTGCTAACGGGAGAGAGGCAGAGAGAGAGAGACAGAGGGAGAATCCCAAGCAGGCTCCACACTTTCAGCACAGAGCCTGTCACGGGCTCAAACTCACGGAACCATGAGATCGTGACCTGAGTTGAAACCAAGTGTTGGATACTTACACCAACTGAGCCGCCCAGATGCCCTGTTTTTGTTGTTGTTGTTGTTTGTTGTTTGTTGTTTTTTTTGTGATTTTTTTCAGTAAACTCTACCAATACCCATTCTACTCATGCTTGAAAGTTATTTTTCTAAATATCTATATAATCATGTTTTGATCCTGATAAAGCTTCTCATGTCTCCTTATTGCCTTCAGATAAAGTTCATATCCAATTGCATGACATGCAAGCCCTTTAATTGTTCCAAAATTACCTACGTGAATTATCGAAAAGTTTAGACTATAGAGGCAGATGAACCACATAGGTTAACATATGCTTTGCCACTTAACTATGGCAATTTACTTATTCCTTCCAAAATTTGGTTCATTCCACCGTAAAACATGAAGATTATATATGATAAGGAATACAGAGTTTCTACATAACACAGTGCCTGCCACCAAGGAAGCACCAAAGTAAAGAACAACAAAGTTTGTTTCTACTTCCCCATCTCCTGTTTCTCAGAAAATATTATCTTAAGGGTCTGACTTTGGCTTAGTCATTATCTTAAGGTTAGTGGGTTCGAGCCCCATGTCAGGCTCTGTGCTGACAGTTTGGAGCCTGAAGCCTGCTTCAGATTCTGTGTCTCCTCTCTTTCTGCCCTTCCCTTGCTTGCACTCTGTCTCTGTCTCTCTCAAAAATAAATAAAACATTAAAAAATATGGTTTTAAAAGAAAATCTTATCAACTACACAGAGACAGAGATCCTGCCACCGTCACCTTCTATGTCGGAGCAGCTACACTGCACAGCCATAGGGATGTTCTTCAAACTGAAGTCAATGTGAATTGCACCCTCTGGAGATGTGAAAAGACCATGTCACATTATGTGGTGGTCTTACTCATTGTCCAGAGCTGAGGGCTCCCTTGTTGGTTGGTTGAGAGGGTAATGAAACAAACTGAATTTCTCAGAAGTTGAAAGGTTTATACATTAAAAATATATACATTATTGTGATTCTTCATTTCTGGGCTAAGTGGTTACTTCCACTTGTATCCTTTAACTCCAAATGAATGTTGAAACCGTGCTGCGTTTAGAAAGGATAATTGGTTATTAGCATATTAGGGATGGAAATGTTAAATACAGAGTCTGACAGCAATGAAATTAGGGACAATACTAAAGCAGAGTTATATGGACTATAGCTAATAAATGATATGTACCATATCTAGTTTATAAATAATATCTTTTACTTCTAGCAGACTGAGTTGTACAGTGAAGGTAGAATAAGGGAAGACTACAGGAAGTGATGCAAGTTTTGGTGAAATTTAATTTGGCAGTGGGCTGGTAATTCTTGTTTCAGGATCTTTTTTTTGTGTGGCATTTCCCTTGGCAATTAAGCAATTACATAAATTCTTATTCTTCTTATTCTTATACCCATATAACTCATAGACACTTGATTGTAAATTATATTAATTCAGTATATATTCAGCAAATCCTATGCACCAAGCATAGTGGTCTTCACTAGGTATGTGGTAGTGAGCAAGATGGTGGCTCTGCCCACAAGACACTAATGCCCACAAGCCTAATGAAGGGCACAGATAATTAGAGGAGATTAACTAGGGTAAATACAAGGTGCAAGGAAAATGTGTCCACTTCTGAAAGAATTTTAGAAATGATTTAGTAGAACTATTTACTTAATATGAATACAAAATTATGATTTCATTGACTGTTGTTTGGATTTGGATCAAAAACCCTCTTCAGTGAATCTTGGATAACTAGTCATCCAGTGTCTTTTGACAGAAAGAAATTCATTTCAGTGAGAAGTATTTGGAAAAAAGTAAGTAAAAACAAACAAACAAACAAACAACAACAAATATATATATACATGGAAAATATACAATAACAATAAGATTTTAGAAATTTTAGAAGTGAAAAACAATGCATTTAAATGTTAGTGGTAATATTAACATTTTACAGCAGTTCACGTGCTTGCTGCCATATCCATCAATGACTCTAGTGTTACAATAAAAAGAGCAAGCTTCTAGAGCTTAAAACTTGGCACTTCTAGAACATGAACAATGTATAGAATCCTCCTTAGCCTCAGAATCCATGCCTGAAAAGGGGCACAATAATGCTTACATAATTGAGTTGTGGAGAGGATTAAATAAGATAATGATGAAAAAGTACCTTGTTGTATGTATGATACATTTAAAGAAGTCAATCAAATCAGCTTAAAAGAAATTGCTATTTAACTGGTAATTGTCGGGTTTTATAGTTACATAAGAAAACATAGGCAAGACAGAACTTTCCTCCATTAAAAAAAATTCTGATAGTATTTTTCATTTCCAATTTGAATTTTATCCTCACAGGGACAAAACATTATTGGGCAATTCTCACTCTTCCTGCAATTTCTTACCCATTTAAAAGTAAGCCCTGCTCCTAAATTTCTCTAGTATGGAAATGTAGCTTTGGGACCCATGGACAAGACTCCTCTTTCAGATCCCTCCTCATTCTTTCTTATCTCTCTTCTTTATTGCATTAAAACTGTAATTGATTATTTTTGTCAGAAAGATTCTATCAGAAAGAGCACTCAAAAGTAGCATAGAAGCAGTTTTCTTTTACAGCCACGGTATGATCCCAGCTGTATATTATTCATTGAAATTTTTCTCCTAGTAAATGTTCAAAGCATGCCTACTATGCGTTAGGCACTGTTTCAAGCTCTGGGGACCTTAGGATAAACAAAATATCAGATCCCTTAACAGAGTTTATGTAGTACTGAGTATAGAGGACACTTCCAGGCAAATAGGCTTGAGCAACAGAATGTAGAAAAGGCCCACAGTAACCACCCACCTGGCAGAATACAGACAGACCCATCAGGCGACCCACCTCAAAATATCCCTAGGCTGTAACTGACCAATGGGGTACTCACAGGTAGGCACAGTTACCAAGAACAGGAAGATTCCATACGTCACCTCTTCTTCCCGCTTTAAAAACAGCCCCCTCCTACTACCTCCTTGCAGATAGCCTCTTCTCTGCTGTCCTGTGCACCACTCCCTTGGGGTGTATTCCATAAACATTTATCTCCTTTGTTCTGCTGCAGGTGAATTCTTTCACCTCCTGTGTCACCAACTTCTACCCTATCATCACCCCACATTTGGAGGCCCCCATCTGATTGAGAGAGACCCCATTTAGACACCACACTGAGGAATAGAAATGAAATAAATAATTAGGATGAAGTTTCTAACAATAAATAATTTTAACATTAATTCAATGACCAATGCTCTAATTTCACTTTAAAGAAGCTACCAAGGGAACTGGAAGGCGAAGACTGTATTCTGTATATACTGATGGTTGAGGGAAGTTGTAGGAATAGGAGCAGAAGAATCTTCCCTCCTTCTTGCAAGTAGCTACCTTTGAAACTCCCTAAATGGAACTGATTTCATATAAAAAAAATTCTAGTATGGGGGCGCCAGGGTGGCTCAGTTGGTTAAGCATCTGACTTCAGCTCAGGTCATGATTTCACGGTCTGTGAGTTCAAGCCAGGTATTGAGCTCTGTGCTGTCAGTTCAGGGCCTGGACCCTTCTTCGGATTCTGTGTCTCTCTCTATCTCTTCCCCTCCCCTACTCATGCTCTGTCTCTCAAAATATGAATAAACGTTAAAAAAAAAATCTAGTATGTTTAAATTTCTAAATAATGTTCATTGTAGTATATGATTTTAACTTACGACCATGTTAGGGTGTGAAAATAATTTGCCATTTTTATGATTGACTTTTTCCCATTTCTGAGTGATAGTGCATTGCATGTTTCAGGATTTTATAAGCTTTATAAATACACATTTTGGTGAAATTTCTGTAAGATTTTCTTAGTCCAGTAAAATCAACTTAAATGCACTCTGTTTTGCAAGTCTAAATTAGACATTTGAATAAATCTTTTGCTTTCTCCAAATCCAAAATACTCCCTTATTTACTTTGCCTTTTAGAGATATGGCTTTTAGTGGAAAGAGTAGCTGTCTTACAAATCTTGCAAATAAATCTAAAATTTATCATAGATTTTACATACATCACAAATTTCCAGAGTCAAATTTTGTGGTAATAATGTCCTGAAAAGAGCTGCAGCTGTCTATTCAGGTGTGTTCAATCTCTACTTGATAGGAATAATTACCATCTACCCTCAGTAGGTAATTGCCTTTTGATTGGGGTCATCAGTGTAATCAAGACAGTGAGAGGTGGTAATCTGGAGTGGGATCTTGAACAGAAATTTGAAAGGATATCAAGAAAGAAAAGATTTTTATTTATTTATAATATTTTACTCTGCAGTAATAATGTAAATAGAAGTCATCAAAATCACCATAATATACAGCCTAAGTTAATTAGTTTGATAGCTTTATTTTTTTAAGTAAAAAACTAAATGTTTTTTTAAGCATTTGATTAGGATCATTAACACATTTATATGCATGACAATGTATTCTGTAATTTAGTTTACAAATATTTATTGCACACATATCGTATAAAAGGGGTACTATTCTAGGTACTGGGCTACATAGAGATGAGGAAAAAAATTAAGAATACTTCTGTCCTAACAGAGTTCACATTCTGAGGATTGAAAAACAAAGCAAAATATATTTATAATTTTGATGTTTAGGAGCAGAGAAAATTTAACAACAAAGGGAAAGGAGAAGTTTTTTTTTTTTTTATAAATAGAACAATGAAAAATCTTTGATAAGTTGACAATTTTTTTTTTAGGTAAATGAGACTCATCGTGGGGATGAGTTTGCATGCAGAGAAAACAGAAGTTTTAAGTGTTTCAAGTGTTTAAGGAATTTAAAGGATGCTGGTACTGTGGTGTCTCAGAGTAGTGTGAGCAAAGGACGTTTTAGATTTTTGCAGATTAACGAGTGAATTCCCCTACACTTCCAAATTAGGACTTGCAAATGTTGGGAAAATATAACTAAAAATAAAATATTTTCCCAACCCAGGAAGTATCTCCACAAAGGCAGTAGAGAGAGAAAACATTTTTATTATTGAATAAACATTAAACTAGAATATGATTTTGCATCATAGGTAGCCAGCTAGGAGATTGTAAAGGCAGAAAGGAACACCATTACTTATAGCCAATATATACAACTCATTATATAACAAGTTTTCAAGATAAACAATAACTAGTCCTCATGTAAGACGACTTGACAGCACCTTTTGTCATACATAGTTCTTTCTTACTAGTAATGCTGGTAATCATCTGTGTTATTGGTTTTATCCAGGGGAAAATCAAACTTCTACCTTTATGACAGTAGGAAATTTTGCAACCTGGAACAATGTGCCCACTGAAGTTAGGTTCCTTCCCTCCCACAGAAACTGGGAGTTAAGGTGACTGCATTCCTTGATATTTATATTTCAAAGAGATGGCTCCCAGGTCCAGGAGAAAGATCTTCCCAGGTCATAAAGCTGACAAAATCTTCTTTAGTTTCTAAAACGATTCATATGCACTTTAAAGAGAAGGAGAAAGTATCACCATTTTCAAGTTTTCTAAGGTAAGTGTTCTAATGAAAAGTGAGGAGAAGGAAATCTCTTCCTTTATTTTCAACAGGGGATCAAGCCTCTTATTTTTCACTGGTATTGGTCCTTACACAAGAAATACATCTGTGCTTTTCAAACTTTAATGTGCATGTAAATTATCTGGTATTCTTTTTTAAATGCAGATTCATTTTTAATAGATGTGCCCTGGGATCTGAATGCGAACACCTTAACAAGCTCCCCAGTGATTCCAGTGCTGCTAGTCAGAGGAACACACTCAGTGGCAAGGTTAGATATGGGGCTAAGACAGACAATAAGAGATCAGTGACTAGGATCAGGGTGTGGATAGATGGGGAGGATCGGGTCACATAGAGTCTTGTAGATCACTTAGAGGACTTTCTGTCTGAGTGAGATTCAAACTTTAGAGTATTTAAACAGAAGAAAACCATGTTCTTGTATGGATTTTAAAGGATCAGTCTAGCTGCAGCATGGAAGATAGACTATAGGGAGACAAAGCATGATTAAAGGCGATACTGCAATGCTACAAGTGAGAATGGATTGTGGCTAGGCCCGGGTGATGATGGAGGTGCTAAAATCTGGTATAAGTCTGGATAGATGATGTGGGATATAAGAGAAAGAAGGAAGTCAAGAGTGCTCACAAGGATTTTAGTCTGAGAAGCTCAAAACTACATGTGCCATTTATTTCCCTCATGGGAAAAAAAAAAAAAAAACAAGCAGAAGGAACACATTTGGAGGAGAAAATCAAGAGATATATAATAAAAGATGGATATAGGTTTGGGGTCTCTCTAGTTTGTCTTTAGATAATATCAGCTGCACAAATACAGAAGAGAGTAACTGGATCAAGGATTTCACCAGAGACGGAGCTCAGTAGAGGGGAAAAGGAAGGAATATATTGAGAATGTAAACAAGGGAGAATTTGTACAAAGAGCCATATTACCTAAATTGTGTATGGACAAAATTAGAACAAGAGAAGGAGGAGAGTAAAACGTTGCTAAGATCTTTGCTGGAATCTGGTACTAAAATGGATGAGTCAGAAAATAAAAGGTGGAGGTCGGAGAATGGCATCTGTAAAATTGCTAGGAGGAAATGAATGTGGTTCTGGGTAATGACATGATAATGTAATATAGAGTAGTTGTCCAAAATATGGTAGGTAGCTAGCTAGATCATTAGAGTAAAGGAGGTTATGGGACTGAGGGGCAAAGCTATTGGAACAATCGCTACCTTGAAAGTCATATCACTAAGGTTTCCGGATTCCCCTGGGAGGGAGGAGGCAGTAGCTAGATGTTGAATATCCAAAGAATGAAGGTAATGTCTCCAGAGCTATAAATGACTACCAGAGGGAAGTTTAGTAGGCAGTGTAAATTGATGGCTTAACCTTCATTCAAAGCTGGGATTTTTAGAGGATAGGAGGCTAAAGTTCTAGAAGCAAGCAACAAGGGGCAAAGAGGAAATTTAATCCTCAGCCCAGTGCTCTGAAGAGTATTGTAGGGGAAACATGACCACTTGAGAATGCAACAGGGAAAGCAAAATCTGTGGGGAAAATAAAGTTTTATTTAGAACAAGTAGGTGAAGGGGAGGCTTAAAAAAGATATTGAAAATGTAAGTAATCTTATTAATGATTGGCTGACTTAAAATATACAGAGGAAAGTCAATGATTATAATTGTAATTATAACTTATTTGGTAAAATATAAAATGTGTGCTGTGTGTGTTTGTGCATGTTAAACTTTGACTTTCAGATTCCATTATCATTATGATCATATTGTTTAATGCAAATCAGATTGTGTTCACATCCATAATGATATGCTTAGTATTAAAGATATTTATTTTTTATTTTGTTTCAAAATATGGAAAGGTCCTCACATTAATCTCTAATCTTGTCTGATAGGTATTCTTTAATTAAAGTTTTGCTAAAGTCATCAAATCTAATATTTGACCTTTAATGACTACCATTATTAAATAGAATGGTATAATAATGTTCAAGACACTGAAAAGAGACTTTTCCATCCTGTATAATTCTTAAGATTTTAGCAAATAATATGATTGAATTCAATTTATCCAGGCAAGTTGATAGATACCAAAAACATGTGATTTATGAAATAGGTGTTTTCTTGAAGTAATATTTAAAAGGAAGGGGGGGGGAGGATCAAAACCTGAGTATTGCTTATATATCCCCCTATGCTTAATGGCACAGGGATGTTCTTATTTTATGACTTATCTAAAACAGATTGTATCTTACTGTTTCATAAGGCTAAAAAACTGAACTGAAAGTTTGTTTCAGAAAGCAGGGAAGCAAATCAAATACGACTTGTCAGAAGTTACTATTATCATTACCACTATTGTTTGTCATAGGTATAATAGGTATACCTGTCAAGAGGTATAATGTGCTCAGTGCATACCTATCGTAAAGTTCCAAACCTAGACATAAACAATGTTGGGCAAGGGGGAAAATGGTTTTATTTGTTTTATCCTTTAATTAGCTCATTAAAGAAGGGTATGAATGAAGCAGGATTAGGAGTATATGGTGATTTGGCTCCATAGCCTTGATTTCCTCTCCAATGTTAGAATAAAATTTCTAAAAAATATATTTTGATACAATGGTCATTGTCATATTTGTCATCCAGCATTTTACTGATAAAACAGTAGATTGCATTCATCCTTTTGGAAATATTTTGCCATTTCTAAAATGATGTATGGAAACTGTCTATATCCCATGTTAAGTTAGCATAGTAAATCTGCTTTAGTCTAGGGAACTAAGGTTTGGAGGTTTTGTTTTATGAAACAGTGTACATAGTATATTGTATATTGTATATTGCAGGTAAAGTTAAATCATTTAAATCATTCCCTCTGGTTCTACAAAACAGAAAGTAAGATGTATAGCTTTTAATTTTCTCTGCTGTGCTCAGAAGTCTTCACCATAATCCAAGTTTTCTCACACCTTTTGAAGTCTGTGTTAAGAAATAGATAGCATAAGGGACATTTATTTCAACATAGGGCATACTTCTCTAATTAGAATCATTTTTAATACTTGGTTTTTACCAATAGTAACTTTTAAACTCTACTGATAGTAACTGGAGAGATAAAGTGACTTGTCTTTAACATCTGTGTTTGTTCTTGTTGTTAATTTTCAGAAGCCTGTTCCTATATAACAGGTGTCCCAAAATTGCTGTGGAAATGGTGTACACATTTGCAAAGGCTTTATTTACACTAGGCATGTTGTTTTGACAATTTATGATGAATTTATTAATTGAAATGAATACCATACCCCTCCTTTTTTCATCAAACACAGTAATTGAGAATATTTGGTATATACTATTTAAAATTTAATCTCATTGAATTTCAGGACCACAGTTAGTATATCTCTTAAAACAGAATATAATCTCAACCATGTAGTCAAAATGCTTGAGTGTGATATGGCTTAGATCTAAATAAACTTGATACAATTGATTCTAGATTATCTTTAAAATTGATGTCATCTTTGAATGTTTGAAATGATGCTTATAGAGACAATATTGCAATGTGGTATTGGAAAGACTAATATTGTTTTCATTGTATGAAAGTTTGACAACTCTCCCATGATATGAGTCAAAATGCTTATTTTTTCTTAACAATATTCATAATTATTATTTTTGCACATGCTTATTTTGCTGGTCTATTTATGTACATTGTCTCTATATTTACAGCAACCCCACATAACTGTCATCCTTTCATAGATGAGAAGTACATTTGTCAAGGTAGCATAGATTTGCCATGTTAATAAGCGATTTAAAGGGGTACCTGGGTGGCTCAGTCGGTTAAGTGTCTGACTTCAGCCAGGTCATGATCTCGTGGTTCGTTAGTTTGAGCCCTACATCAGGCTCTGTGCTGACAGCTCAGAGCCTGGAGACTGCTTCAGATTCTGTGTCTCCCTCTCTCTGCCACTACCCATTTATCCTCTGTCTGTCTGTCTCTCTCAAAAAAAAAAAAAAAAGAATAAATATTAAAAATTAAAAAAAGTGATTTAAGGATAATAAAAGTTTACTTCTTGCTCAAAATTCTGCTGTGGTCTAGGTGACTTATCAACTACTACTCATGAGGTAATTCAAGTAGTAAATCTTCTGGGATTTGGTGGTTTTACTCTCTCAACAGGAGGCCTCCACAATAGCAATAATGGTGAAAAGAATATACAAAGACCTCACATGGAAACTCACACCTAATCTCTTTGTGCTTCAACCTAGAGATAAAAACTTCTGCAATTTGCAACATTGCCCATACTTCTTCATATGGATTTATTTAACTGGAAATGGGACTGGAAATGCTAGAGAAAACATGAAATATTTTGTGAGTACATTATTTACTCTGACAAATGGGAAGAACGCTGTCTCATATCGATCAAATAACTTGTCTTTAGTGTATAACCAATAGAATGCAGTGCTTGGCATAAAGCCAATTCTGCTACCAAACCTACACTATTTATTGTATATTGGGGTACCTTCCTTTATTGGGAAATAAAACACACAGAGAAGCTTGAATGGTCATTTATGCTCATGTTATTGGCATGTACATATAGGCAATGAAATTATCTATGAGGACATGTAGAGGAAGTTAAAGTATTTCTGTGTCTGTGTGTGTCACAGAAATATTCAAAATTACAGTGCAAGATTTTTATAATTATTAGGAAAAAAAGTGAAATTTGAACTTAAAACAACTCATCATTTCATCAAATTTTTATAGATACTTCAGGGTTGAACATGTTCTCTAAGGTTTTGTAATCCAACTAATACATGAACTCCTTCTATAACAATACTACCAAAGTCCAGGAGTCAGAGACTCGATTTGAATCCTAATTGACTGTAATGGTGACAGTCATTTTGATTACTACATATTGAGTTCTGTGCTGGGGGTTGTAATAAGTACTTTGTGAATATTGCGTTAATTACTCCTACTGAGAACACTAGGAGGTAGGTAATATAATTATTCCCATTTCACATATGAATAAGTGGAGACCCAGAGAGATTTTATTATTTGTGTTGAGATTCACAAGGAGATTGGTAGGACATTATGGTCTTTGCTGTAACTGTGCTTGAGTGTCCTGGCCACTAATTAGTTTCCTGACATCTTGCACAGCTTATTTTACTTTTCTTAGTCACTCCACAATATTTGTTCAGGATGTTATGCTAAGGTAAATTTTTTCCATCTTGTATCTATTTTTTTATAGTGATTGGTATTCTTCTCATGATTGTGTTTCTCACTGGCAAATATCACCTGGCTAGACTTAGCTGATGTAGGTCATTGGGTCCATTATCTGAAAAACTTTTCTGACAATATGCCTCTTCCTTATTAATGAAGGTGATATTAATATTTACAGAGTACTCACACATTCAACATTTTATTATCTCCTCACAATAATCCTTATAAAATGGGTGCCAGTGACTGAGTCTTGATTTCAGCTCAGGTCATGATATGGTGGTAAATCAAGCCCCATGTTGGACTCTGTGCTGAGCACGGAGCCTGCTTGAAATTCTCTCTTTCTCCTTCTCTCCCTCTTTCTGCTTCCTCTCTCTCTCTCTCTCTCTTTCAGTAAAAAATAATAATAATCCTCCTAACAATTCCCTTCACCCCCTCTGTTTTCCTCCCACTTCACTAGTCACTCACTTTTTCTTCTTTGCAAGCTCTTCTTCACTTACTCAACTTCTAGATGTTTGAATATCTGAATACTTCATCCTGGGCTCCCTTTTCATTTCTATTTATAACCTCTCCCTAACAGATTTTCTCTATCTCCAGGGTGTTAATTCCATTGATACGCTAGAGACTTCCAAATTTGCTTCTTTAGTACTCATCTGTCCACTGAGTTCACTTCCTACACTCAGCTTCTTATTCAACCTTGGATTTTGGGTGCCTAATAGGTATCTCATAATTACAATGTCCAAAAGTGAAGCTTGAGTTTTCCCTCTAAACATTTCACAAATTCTTTAGGTAGGTAATTGAAAATAAAAATTTTCATAGGTTACATACTCCCAGAAATCTAGTACTTAACATGACAAAGACTAGTGACTCTTAGCATGCTAGATGAATGTTAGTGATCTTCAGTGATAAAAATATGTGATTTTGTTAAAGTCACAAAGCTAGCAAAGGGGATATGGGAATTCCAGGTGGGTTTGTAGCTGTGTGTTTCTAAGATGGTTCTTCCCTTACATAATCATTTAAAATTGTATTTCATACATTATTATCTTTAATAAATACATGTTTTATGATAAAGTTAACTGTGAAAACTAATTCAAAATATTCTGATTAAACTGCATAAAATCAACTGTAACATCAGTAATATAAAATGTTTAAGCACTATTTTTCATTTTATATAGCTTTTTCATAAAACTGATAATAAAGTATACCCAAAGGAATGAATTTAAAAAATTATAATCCTACAGAAAATTACAAAATCTCCCAAATTTCTATCACTGTGAGGCAATCACAGTTTATTTTCTACTTTACTTTCTTGCTTATTTTTTACTTACTTTTCTCTATTTTTTATAGATGAGATAATGTTTGTTATACAGTATGGCATTAGGCATTATGTTTTTGCTGCGTAACATAAGTGTTTATATGTTTATAAATAGTCATTTTTGTGCTACATTAAATTAACAAGTAGGATTTAGTTATGTTAGAAGATTAATAATCAACAAAGATGATTTATTTTCGGTCCCCTTTAGATATACCTCAACTTCAAAAATTCTAGTTGATTCAATAAACATTTAACGAAAAATAATGAAATTACTAAATAATAATTTATTTCATATTTCAGGACTTTTTTGTAAAATGAAAATTTTGAATAATAAATGAGTACATTCATTGATATTCACTATAGGTTTGAATCTACTATAAAGAAGTATTAATATTTACCAGTTAAGATGCTAAACTAGAAAGGGAATGTGTCACATGCTTAAAGTCTGATAGGCAGTAATTGGTGGACAAGAGTTGGGACCTGGCACTCTGACTTCAGAAGCTGGGCTCCTATTCCATGTCCCCTAAAGGATCCTCAAATATCTTCTCACCATTCTTTTATTTTCCTTTATTTTTCCTCCTATTCTCTCCATCTCCCTCTCCTCTTTTGCTCTCACATACACACAAATATAACTTTTAAAAATTAATTTCATTTATTCATTTCTGAGCATATTATACATTATCATGCTTTAAAATCAAAATATTTAAAAATATATATTCTGCTATATTTTCTTCTGAAACTCTGATTCCTTGTCCATTGAGACTCCACACTCAATGTTATAGTTAACTGCTCATTAATTTATATAGATCAATCCAGAATTAATATGGTATATAAATAAATATATATGTATAATAAATAGATAATAGATAAATATAAATGTATAATAAAATATATAAATAAAAATATACATAATGCTTCTAACATTTTTTATACTAAATCAATATTATACATTTACTCTTATGTTTGAGGTCTATGACATCTCTTAAGCACCATGTCAAAATATAGTGTGTGAGTGCATTTTTTTTAAATTAAAAAATATATAGGGGCATCTGGGTGGCTTAGTCGGTTAAGTGTCCAGCTTCGGCTCAGGTCATGATCTCACAGTCATTGGATTTGAACCCCATGTCGGGCTCTATGCTGACAGTTTGCAGCCTGAAGCCTGCTTCAGATTCTGTGTCTCCCCCTCTTTCTGCTCCTCCCACATATGTCTCTATCTCTCTGTCTCAAAAGTAAATAAATGTCAAAAAAATAAAATATATATATATATATATATATATATATATATATATATGTATATATATATATATATATATATGGTGGCATTGATATATAACATTTTATTATTTTAGGTGCAAAACATAATGATTCTATATTGCATGTATATACTGCAAATGATAACCATAACAGTCTAGTTACCATATATCATACAATTACAACCTTTTTTCTTATGAGAACTCTTCAAATTTAATCTCTTAGCAACTTTCAAATATGCAATACAGTATTATTAACTATAGTTACCCTGTGACTATGCATGAGTTATTTATTTTATAACTGGAGGTTTGTACCTTTTGACCCTCTTCACTTATCCTGCCAATCACCACTCCCCTTCCCACCAGTAACCACCAATTGATTTTTGTCTCTATGAGCTCGCTTTTTGGTTGAGCTTTTTGTCTCTATGAGCTCGCTTTTTGTTTGTTTTTTATTTCTTTATTGTTTTGGTTCCATGTATATATGCCCATCAATGGATACTTAGAAGACATACAGATGGCCAAAAGCCACATGGAAGGATGCTCAAAATCACCAATCATCAGAGAAATCCAAACCAAAACCACAACAGCACATCACCTCACACCAGCCAAAATGACTAGCATTGAAAAGACAAGAAACAAGTTTCGGCAAGCATGTGGAGCAAAGGGAACACCTGTGCACTGCTGACAACAATGTAAACCAACACAACCACTATGAAAAACACCATGCAGGTCCCTCAAAAAATAAAAAACAAAACTACCATATGATCTAACAATTCTATCCCTGGGAATCCATCTGAAGAAAATGAAAACACTGTGAGGTCTTAACTGTATTGAAACTCCACAGAACCAACGATAGGTAGTGAAGCAATGATAGGTAGTGGACAATATAAGCAATAAACATATGCATCATAAGTTAAATAATTCATAAAATAATTAAGGATTGTAATATGCACTATGAAATACAAATATATATAGGAAAATGGGATAGATGGTGATAGGATAGATGTCTGTATTTTTCATGGAGTAACTTAAATGATAAGAAATATTGGACACATAACATTTGCATAAAGTATATCCAAGGGGGAGAGATTCCCTGCATTGAGTCCAAAGTCCAAAACAAGTTCTATGAACTCAAGAAACTAAAATACCTGTATGGCTATAGCAAAGAATGTTGCAAGAGAAGAGATGAAATCAAGAGTCAGGTTAGAGCTAGCTCATGTAGATGTAAGTGGAGATGTAAGGTCTGGATATGCACCTTCAATTTATAGAAATGTTAAGATAAAATTTTAGGGTCTCAATATATAAATATACCTGTTTGTGCCAAATATTTAACATGTAGTAACATCATATATTTGTATCTAAATCTAAATATGTGTTCATATATATTTAGGTATACATAAGATATATGCATCTTGCTCCTGTCCAACAGTTAAGATTTTAAAATCAAAGCATACTACAAAATACACTAGCATTTGGAATAGAATTTTTAAAATACACAAAATATCTCAATCAATGCAGATGTGGGTAGAATGAAAAATAAAATATATATAACAATGTAGATAATTCAAATAAATTAGAAAAATAGCAAATGTTAGGGCATTAAAATGATTGAATACAACAAGGAATGTATTCATTTATTCATGGTTATGCTGAGGATCTAATTCTCTTCAACATATTTCCTTCAGTTAAAAAAAAAGTTTCCACATTTTCCCCCGTAACTTTTAATAAATGAGGATAATTACATCTAGAAGTGATTCATCTTGATAAGTGCTCTTATAAATTACAGCAGATAATTTTTAGTGAATTAGGTTTATTGGGAGACTGCTGAGTTAAAAGAGCTATGTTTTTCTGTTGAAATTCCTTATCAAGTTAATGACTTCTTGTGCAACTAAAATGACAACTGAAATTATTGCTAACATTTAAAATCTAAACTGTTTTGTTTGAACATAAAACACAATTTCTTGTTTCCTTGGTTTGGACCCCTATAACTGAGAAATCTATGTATTTAAAAATATTATTAAGGAAATATTTGTATACCATTACACCTAACACGAGTAGGTAACTTAGTTTTGCTGATCCACTGTGCTTCCTCCGTAGATGTTCACAGCTGCTTGTCATAGACCTGTTTGGTCAAATAACTCACTACTTTGGCTGGATTATTTAAACCTACAAATTTAATCTTCTTTTCTGCCTCCTTCATATTTTGTAAAGTGAAGTGAGAATCTTGGGAAGATCAAGAAAAAGGAGAAAAACTTGGAGAAGCAAATTTGGGAGTAGGATGGCCTAGATATGTCTAGACCTGGAAATCGTATTCCATTGGCTAGAGTTTGATCACATGATCACCACAACTAATTGCAAAAGAGGCTGGAAAATGTAGTTAGCTATGGGCTCAAAGGGAGAGAGAAAGAGAGAGAGAGAGAGAGAGAGAGAGGGAATGCAGATTATGGTGAATCACTTGTAGCCTCTCGTACTACCTAGGTAAATATTATGGTACAGCAAGTAAGGAAGTATTTTGTATTTGAGAAGTTATTCTAAGTTGTGTAACCCTTGTACTTTCTTTTTGACAATCAATCTATAAATGGTGTTTTTTACTGCTTCTCCCAAAAGGGCATCAAAATGGAGAGTAGCTTCCAGTTAGATCAACTCAGTCTAGTTATTTTTTTTTTAACGTCTTTTAAACACTTATGTGTGGAGTCTGCTTCTTAATTTTTTTTAACCAGAACTTTATACAAAAAATAAAATGAACTCTAGCATCAAGCAAAGTTGAGTTTGTCCTAATCTTTGAGTAGGCTTCCCTAGAACCTTCTAGCAGATGTCAACTATGAAGCTCTTACACTAATGTGTAGTATCTAATATTGTCTCTTACTTCTTTCACTGGATATGTGAATAATGTTCTGGCATAGCCCATAATTTTTCCAGCTTGAAACTGCCAAATTGTCAGCCCCTGTTTAAAGGGCACTTTAAACTAACATCTTCCTATTGCCACTGCTAATTGGATTCAGGTGAGCCAAAGTAACATATCAGAGCTTGACACAAAATGTGAGTTGACTCACTCAGAGTGTCTTCTCAAGAAATTAAATTGTAACATTTAGAGCAAATCAAACAATTGAGTATCAGCAGAAGAAATCTTGACTACATTAGCAACTATGAAACACTGATAATTTTACATCTTGACTCAGAACTCTGAATTATTTTATGCATTGCCAGGAAAAGACTGAAATCTTTTTTAAAAAAATTATTTTTGAGATACTGAGAGAGACAGAGCATGAGTGGGGAAGGGGCAAAGAGGAAGACACAGAATCCAAAGCTGGCTCCATGTCAGCACAGAGTTCGACATGAGGCTTGAACTCGTGAACCACAAGATCATGACCTGAGCTGAAGTCTGATGCCTAACCAACTGAGCCACCCAGGCACCCTAAGGCTAAGATCTTTAAAGTCCTTTTTAATTTCTTTTGAAAGCTGACCCCGCATACTTTTCCATAAATACCCCACCCAAATGGATTATCAAACTGAGCTTTGGTCTAGCTGCTCCTTACTTTTCTTTCTGGTTGGAGTGAGGAGCTGATTTCAGGAAAATACTCTGTGCTATCTCTCCATCAAATTGTAGGTCAGCTACCTATCTCCTCTAGAATTATTACCTGATCATCCTAGGTAGAACATGTCTCCTTTGATGACATTTTCACATTTTCTTCTTTTTTAAGTTAGTTATGTGCATGCCTTGCTAGCCTTGTTCTGTGGCAAGTTTTGAACTCATTTAGGCTACTCATAGCTGTTGGGGTTATTGTTTAAGTATACCCATGTCAGAATTTTTGTGAATATTATTGGGGCAAAGCTCAATGGGTTCCTCTATTTTTCCCTTTTACTTCAATCTCTATTATTTGATGTGATGCTGTTAGTGTGTGCTGATGTGTACTTATTATATGACTATGATACCTAAAATAAAGGATAGGCTAGAGATATTCATTATCATTTTTTTATTTGTAAAATTTAAAATTTAGTTTCTTCCCTTTTACCTATCCCTACTCTTTTTTTAGGTTTATTTATTTATTTTGAGAGAGACAGAGACAGAATGAGTGGGGGAAGGGCAGAGAGAGAGAGAACCCCAAGCAGGTTCTGCACTGTCAGCATAGAGCCTGGCATGGAGCTCAAATCCATAAAACCTGAGATCATGACCTGAGCCAAAACCAAGAGTTGGACATTTAACCAACTGAGCCACTCAGGTGCCCCCTACCTATTCCTACTCTTAGGAAAGGAAAGGAAAGGAAAGGAAAGGAAAGGAAAGGAAAGGAAAGGAAAGGAAAGGAAAGGAAAAAAAAGCAAACTCCTGCATTTCAAACCTCTATAGTAAAGGAAAAAAGGAAGCAGAAGAAAGATAATGTAACAAGTAGTGATGAAAAATCATTGGCTGGAGACCAAGTCTGTGAACCAAGTAGCATAATCATGACTTCTTGAGATTGGTCAGAAGTTGAGGTGGCAGGAAAGGCAACATTCCTAGGAAGTGGTTCACCAGTCTTACATGTGTCTCATTGTCTATATAAGATGTTAAGACTTCTCCCAAATTTTATTCCTTAATAGTGTCTAGGACTGTGCCACAAATACAGTAAATGTTCAAAAATAGTTGAATGAACTGTTAAAATGATTCATAAAGGAATTAATGTACAAGTGTGAAAGTAAAAAAATGTAAATAAAAAAAAGTAGACACAGGTAATAAATGGGAAAAAAGAAAGGTGATGATTAGGGTCCCTAGTAACTTTTGGGACCAAAAAAATGTCTCATCTCCTCATCAAAATGCTCAAATGAAAACATGGAAATATTTACTTGAACCTAACACAGGTGGACCTGAATTACAAGTTATTAAAGAAAGATTAACTGCTAACCTTTTCCTGTTTTACCTCAGTATGCAATTGTGGTGAACTATTCAAAAAGATACTGCATAATCTCAAGCAAATTGTTGTTATTGACGCTTTATTATGTAAATATTTAAAAACTGACAAGTCAGTTTTTGCTGACAGTCAAAATCAGAACGCCAAGATAAACACAAATAGATGTCACTTCTCATTTGTAAGAGACTTGACAATTATAAATTTATAAAATGGGAATTTGTTCTTCCCATTACAGTTTATGTTTATTTATTCATGTAGTATACATACAGAAAGTTTATGAGTGAGCTCTACATAGATTAAAAAATTAGAAAAAGGATAATATTAGGTGGTTTTCTAGGAAGTGGGACATTATCTGGTGACCTAAATATTGTACTTAAAGTTCTTGTTTATGGATCATTAATTTTCTCAGTCTGAAACAGATAGGACTGCCAGCAATATTAAATTTTATCCAATTTGGAACATGAAAGAGAGTGACTATTTAGGAGCTTTTATATTCAGACTTTAAATAACTTTATTAAAATAATTTGGTTTTTCACTACAGAGCCTTTCTTGTAAAGTTATATCAAGTTAGAAGTTATCTATTGGTTAGAAACCAGTATCGAGAATGAAGAAAAGAATAAAGAAACAAATTATACAGACCTTAATAATATTGTAGAGTTTAACAAGTAGTTTTAATAGCCTGTTTTCTCCTCTTTTCTCTTTGTTCATTTTTTTTGATTCTTACATTCCAAATGAGTGAAATCATACGGTATTTTCTTTCTCTAACTTATTTCACTTAGCATTATAGCCTCTATAATCTACTCATGTTGCAAATAGCAAGATTTCATTCCTTCTCATGCTGAGTAAGATTCCATTATTATACATCTATAATGGCACATCACACCTTTATCCATCCATCAGTGAACAACACGTGTGTTGCTTCCATATTATGGCTATTTAAAAAAAAATGATGCAACAAATGTAAGGTTGCATATATCTTTTCAAATTGGTGTTTTCATTTTCTTTGGGTAAATGCCTAGTAGTGGAATTACTGGGTCATATGCTAATTCAATTTAAGTTGTTTGAGGAACCTACATACAATTTTCCACAATGACTGTACCAGTTAGCTTTCCCATTGACAGTGTGCAAGGGGACACTTGCACATACTTCTTTTTTCTTTTTTTCTATTTCAAATTTTGACTTAAATTTTAGTTAACATACAGTGCAGTATTGAATTTAGGAATAGAATTCAGTGATTCATCACTTACATACAATATCCACTGCTTATCATAACAAGTGCTTTCCTTAATAGCCATCACCCATGCAGCCTATCTCCCACCCACCTCCCTCTATCAACTGTCATCTTGTTCTTTATCTTTAAGAGTCTCTCATGGTTCGTTTCCTTTGCTCTTTTCCCCCTTCCCCTAAGTTCATCTGTTTTATTTCTTAAATTCCACATATGAGTGAAATCATATGGTATTGTCTTTCTCTGAGTTAATTCACTTAGCTTAATACACTCTAGCTCCACGCATGTCCTTGCAAACAGCAAGATTTCATTCTTTTTGATGGCTGAGTAACATTCCATTTTATATATATGCTGCATCTATTTTTTTTAATTCATTCATTATTCAGTGAATATTTGGGGTCTCTCTATAGGTTGGCTATTGTTGATAACGCTGCAATAAACATCAGGGTGCATGTACCCCCTTTGAATATGTATATTTGTATTCTCTGGGTAAATGCCTAGATTTGTAATTGCTGGATCTTAGGGTAGTTCTTTTTTTAACTTTTTCAGGAAACTCCATACTATTCTTCAGAGTGTCTGCACCAGTTTCCATTCCCATCAACAGTGCATGAAGTTTCCCTTTTCTCCACATCCTCACCAACCCCTGTTGTGTCTTGTGTTATTAATTTTAGTCATTCTGACAGGTGTGAGGTAGTATCTCATTGTGGTTTTGATTTGTATTTCCCTGATAATAAGTGATGTTGAGCATCTTTTCATGTGTCTCTTAGCCATCTGGATGTCTTCTTTGGGAAAGTGTCTATTCATGTTTTCTGTTCATTTCTTCACTGGATTATTTGTTTTTTTTGGGGGGGGGTGTTGAGCTTGCTAAATTCTTTATAGATTTTGGATACTAATACTTTATCAGATATGTTACTTGCAAAAATCTTCTCCCATAAGATTCCTTCTTATCCATATTCTTGCCAACACTTGTTATTTCTTGTTTTTGATTTTAAGTATTCTGACAGGTATGAGGTGATATCTCATTGTGGTTTTGATTTTCATTTCTCTGATGATTAGTGGTGCTGAGCATCTTTTTATGTGTCTATTGACCATCTGTATATATTCTTTGGAAAAATGTATATTTATGTTTTCTGCTAATTTTTATAATTGAATTATTCTTTTTTTGGCAATGAGTTGTACAGAAAAGTAGATTCTTTTTATTTTCTGAAAACAAACAAAAAAAACCCCAACAACAACAGATTCTTAAATAGACAGAACAAACTTGTGGTTACCAGAGGGGAGGTAGGTGAGGGGATGAGTGAAATAGGTGAAGCAGATTAAAAGTGCCCTTATCATGATGAGCACTGGGTAATATACACAATTGTTTAATCATTGCACACCTAAAACTCATATGACACTATATATTAATTATATTTTAACCAAAAAATAAATAAATAGACTAGCACTTTTTATAGTTATAAAGGGTAACACGTGTGGGAAGTGAAGCGCTGAAATGCTTAATCTTACCATTTCACACTTTCTATGCCCTTATTAGTGAGAAAGTATGTAAAAAGATCTAATATGCTTCTCTTCAATAATTTTTTAGCTTATATTCTTTTATGAGCAGATATGAAACTTACCGTTTTCTTATCTCCACATTACTTTAGAGGGAGAGAAAATTTAAATGGATCTTTCTCTTTTTTAATTTATTTATTTATGTTTGAGAGAGAGAAACAGAGCATGAGCGGCGGAGGGACAACTTTAAGAGCTGTCAGCACAGAGCCAAGGCAGGACTTAAACCCACAAACTGTGAGATTAAGACCTGAGCTGAACTCAGACACTTAACTGAGTGAGTCACCCAGGTGCCCCTAAGTGTACTTTTCTAAATGCATCACCTTTACCTTATTCTGAGTAAACATTTCAAAAGGCTGAGCTACATACATCCATATATTTGGTTTGTGTATATATATTTACCTATATCAACATATGTGTTGTGTATATTTATATTTGAAACATTAAGATCTTTTAAAAACTCAAATATTTTAATCCTTTGATTTGATTTTTAAAGTTTTATTGAATATTCAACCTAAAAAATAGAATACTATTTAAGATGAACTTATACCTAAGGTTTAAAGAGTATACAGCAAAAAAAAATGTGAGAGGTTTGGGTCATTTTAATAACTTTTATAAATTGCTTAGAAATTCAAAGTATCTTGAAACAAAATGGGGTAAAATTTAGTTTTATTCTTTCCAGAGGAATGTGTGTGTGTGTGTGTGTGTGTGTGTATGTGTGTTTAAAGTTCAGGTATATCTTTGGATTATCTAATATAATCTTTTAAAAACCCTTCTTTTTACACATGATCAAGTCTAGTTCCTCTTCTTTTCCCCTCTAAATATTCATAAAGCAAGAATATCACTATGGACACTTGATAATTAATAGTTTTTTCTTCATTTTATGTATGTGTCTGAATATTAATATGATCAATAACTTTCAGAAAATAATTAGTTAATTTGCTTTACAGTTCATAGCTCAGTTGTCCAACTTGCAGGGTGATAATACTATATATATATATATATATATATATATATATATATATACTATATATATATTCCCCCTATTTTATTATTAACAGTTCAGTTTTCTTGCAGCTAATGAGGTATAGTGTTAGTCATAACATTATAGGAATACATTTTTAATAAATACTACTTTATATTTCCCAAGCAAATTTTCAAAAATGTTCATGGTGCCTAAAATACAGTCCTTCCTCAATAAAGATTGGTTTCCTTCATTTCTTTTTCTTTTTCTTCTTCTTTTTTGTAATGTTTATCCATTTATCTTGAGAGAGAGAGAGAGAGAGAGAGAAAGAGAGAGAAACCCAAGCAGGCTCCGACTTGTCAACACAGCCAGATACAGGGCTCAATCTCACTGGGACACCATGACCTGAGCCGAAATCCAAAGTCGGATGCTTAACCAACTGAGCCACCCACCCAGGTTCCCTGTCATCTTCTTCTTTCTCCTTCTTCTTCCTCTTCTTCTTTTTTTTTCCCTGTAATGAGTTTCTTTTTTTATATTAGATCTTCAGTAGCAAATGTTTTCTAAGTACTTAAAACCTAGGCATGTATGTACACCTATCATATTAAAATATATTTCCAAAATGCAAAAGATAATTTTTGATCCTTTATATTACATCTGCTGTCTTGGTCTTTTACTTCAAAGAATCATTATGTTGCTTGTTGAAGCACAGTCATGTTAACTAAAAAAATCAACATTGTTTTCTATTCTCCATCCATTCAATTTTTTTTCCACTTTCAGAAGAAGTAAAGTTATTTAGTTGATATGTAATTCAAGGAATTTTCCTTCTCCTTTAAAATACTCCCTAGGGGCGCCTGGGTGGCGCAGTCGGTTAAGCGTCCGACTTCAGCCAGGTCACGATCTCGCGGCCCGTGAGTTCGAGCCCCGCCTCAGGCTCTGGGCCGATGGCTCGGAGCCTGGAGCCTGTTTCCGATTCTGTGTCTCCCTCTCTCTCTGCCCCTCCCCCGTTCATGCTCTGTCTCTCTCTGTCCCAAAAATAAATTAAAAAACGTTGAAAAAAAAAATAAAATAAAATAAAATACTCCCTAGAATTTGTATAAGCCTCATGTTCCTCATTCCTATACCCTATCCAGATTTCCTCCTTGCCTCTCAGATTTTTCTTACTCAATTTCGTTGACTTCCCACATTTTAGCTGTGGACATTTCTGAAGTTTGGGGGCATATTATTCTCCATCTATAGCATTTTTTTTCTTAAGACATCAACTATGGAGGAGGTGCTATGGATCCTATTATTTAGGTTCTTCCTGTTTTCCTGGATCTGGTTAAATGTCCCTATTTATACTTTTAGTTATCTCAATATCATCTAAATCTCAATGAGTTTATCATGAATTTTATTACCACTTTTACTCACAAGTTATTTTCTCCTTCCAATTTCTCTATTTCAGTCAGTGAAACTACCAACTTGTATTAACAAATATTTAAAATTAACTTGAAATAATCCAAGTTTATTATTTTCTTTCATTTTTATATTGTCAGCCAATCTTGTCTGTATACTATATGAATACGCATTTGGAAAGTTCTTTATCTTTTTACATTTATTTATTGATTTTGGGAGAGACAAAGAGAGTACGAGTTGGGGGGGGGTGATGCAGAGAGATGGGGAGAGAAAGAGAATCCCAAATAGGCTATGCACTGCCAATGCAGAACCCCATGTGGGGCTCAACCTTAAAAACTATGAGATAATGACCTGAGCTGAAACCAAGAGTCAGAGGTTGAACCAACCGAGCCACCCAGGGTGCCCCAGAAAGTGCTTTACTGAAGTAAGATTTTATAAAGATGAATACAATTTTTTTGTGTTTTTTTTTTTTTATTTTTTTATATTTCTATTTCTGTCACCAAAGATCTTTTGACTCTTAAGTCACTAGGTTAGTATTTTATCTGACTTTCTAGGGCAAATATAGTCAATGTATCCTAGGCTAGTCTATTTTATAAAACTCTAATTGATCCTTATCCCTCTTTTAACAAATCTCCAGTACCCATCTCTACTCCTCAGCCTGGCTTTCAAAAACTATTTTATCCAGGGTGTTTTCCCCTATTTTCTGGAAATTTTTCTCTCTTTTGAATCTATTATAAACTTTTCCATGTTTTAAGACCAAGGAAAAGTCCTAACCCTTCCTTCACTAGACCCACTTTTATTATGTTCCTCTCTTCTGTGTGCTATAACTAGGGAACATATACCCTGAGGCACACAGACACCAGCTTAGACACCAAATATCATCTTTTACTGACTGTTTAGCCCTGGGTAAATTACTTAAACTTCAAACTTCAATTTATTCACTTATTAAAAGTTTATAATTTTATCTAATTCATAGGATTGTTATAGGCATTAATGTTCATATATGCAAAAGAAATGCTGTTGCTTAGTTCTGATGAGAATAAGTTGCTATACTCTCTACCCCACATCTTGGCATTGAATTTAATGCTTTCTTTTATGTATGATATTTTTCATTTTCATTAAGCACTTCTCAGCTGCTTGTATCCCTGACCATTTAAACATAAAAACTATTATGCAGTTCAGGGTGCCTGGGTGACTCAGTGGGTTAAGCATCTGACTTCAGCTCAGATCAGGATCTCACAGGTTCGGGGTGGTGAGTTTGAGCCCTGTGTTGGACTCTGTGCTGACAGCTCAGATCCTGGAGCCTGCTTCGGAGTCTGCATCTCCCTCTCTCTCTACCTCTCCCCCACTCTCACTCTGCCTCTGCTTCTCTCTCAAAAATAAACATTATAAAAAAATTAAAAAAGTATCTTGCAGTTCTCCTCTATCTCCCTGAGCATTTACCACAATGTTGAAAACATTGAAGACAACTCAAGTTGCCTGGGTTCAATTTCAATTTACTTCTTAACAGCCCTATATCTTTGAAGAGGTTACATAAATTCCCTGTGTCATAGTTTTTTCATTTGTAAAATAGGAATAATACATTTCCTAATCAAAGGTTGTTGTGAAGGTTAAATTAATCAACATAAGTAAAGTATTTTTTTAATGTTTATTTATTTTTGAGAGAGAGAGATAGAGAGAGACCATGAGTGGGGTAAGGGCAGAAAGAGAGGGAGACACAGAATCTGAAGCAGGCTCCAGGGTCTGAGCAGTCAGTACAAAGCCCGATGCAGTGCTTGAACTCATGAACCGCGAGATCATGACCTGAGCTGAAGTGGGTCACTTAACCGACTGAGCCAGCCAGGCTCCCCAAGTATTTATAAAATACTGGTTATGTAGAAATTGCAAAGTAAGTATGAGCTCTTATTATCATATTTACAGATAAGCATGAGCTGCTTGAATAGATGATTCTAATGATTTTACACATTTATTGGAAAATTTTAAAACTATGATATCTATATTTATATCTATATCTATCTATCTATCTATCTATCTATATATATATAAATTTGCTACATTTATGATTAAATGTGTTAGAGAAGGCATACGTATGCAAAGCATGAGGATGAGGGACTTTAAAAAATTATCCCATGTTGGAAAAAACTGACTGGAAAACATCATTCAGGTTCCTGTAGTGTACTACTATAAGAGATTCAAAAAATGATAAATACAATTTCCATTTACTCTACCTACAGAAAAACCAGAAATTTAATTGACTACATTAGTAAATAATAAGTTTAGTTGACATAAGCTGTGAAGGGCTAACATCTGTAAATGTGTGCTACTGCTAATTGCTAATGACTACATCATAAATACGTGCAATTTATCAATGTTTAAACTAACTTGCAGAAAAATAGTTTAAAAAAGAAAAAGAAAAAAGAAGTGAAACTAGTAAGAACCTAGAGACCTTTCAATTTTATAACATTATATCATTTATCAAGTTAAAAGTAATCAAATATTACTACATTATATTTGCCTATCCAGAGTGAGCCTCTATTCTAAACACTTGTGTTGTTTGGTTTCATGAAATTCTGCACATGAAAATTCCTAGGGTTGATACTTACTCTTGTTATGTCATACAATTCCTCGCTATCTAACATGAGCTTGTCGATATACTAGTGGACACAAAAAGGAACAAAAACTTTCCTGTTCCTTCAAGAGGCTTCCAGTTGTTCAAAAGACTTTTCAGTGAGTTTTCACAGCTTTCAGAATTATGTTGGACATTTGTGAATTTTACTAACTGCACTGAAAGTTCATGGAAAATGATCTTGAACATCAATTTTAATGCTTATTTAAATGAAAGTCATTAGCTAAATAGAAATTATTGAATTTTAGTTGTTCTTCTGCAATCTGTTCCTTCGAACAAAAGTTGACAATGTTAGAACTAATTGCTTCTTCAAGACTTACACTGTTAGTATGGTTTGAAAATTAGTAACAATATTTGAAATGTCCTTTCCAAACTATCAAATAATGTTCAAGGAATTTGCTGCATTTGCTTTTAATTGCTTATTTCTGTTAGCCTTTCCTATATAACAATTCACCCTAAAACTTAGTGGTTTAAAACTATAATCTATTATTTCTCACAATTCTGTGTGTTAGTGTGAGTTCTGCAGTTCACACATCAACTTTTGCCTGTGATTGCCTTCAGTTGTGAGGTTAACTGAGAAGTGGCTCATCTGGGATAGATGGCTTATCTGCATCTCTCTTTCTTTATCTCTGATTTCTCTCTCTCAAGGTGGCCACACTGTGTTTCCACAGTGGAGGCAGCAACATTCCAGAAGGCAATATCCCAAGCACTTATCAAACTTCTACTGGTGTCACTTGAGTTCATGTCCAATTGCCCAAAATGGAGGTTTATTTTAGAAATCTTCAAAATCTGAAATGATAATCTTTTATATATTTTGTTACTGAGAATGACTTTTTTTAGACTTTTTAATCTTGGGTTCATAGGAAGATTAAGAGGAAGGTATGAAGATTACCCACAGGCCCTTTGCCTTGACACATGCATAGCTTTGCCAGTGTTAACATCCCCCACATAAGTGTTATATTGGTTACAATCAATGAATCTACTTTGACATATTATAATCTCCCAAAGTCTATGTTTATATCAGAGGTCACTCTTGGTGTTGCATATTCTATGACTTTGGACAAATAAATATCTAATGATATTTATTCATCATTATAGTATCATACAGAGTATTTTCACTGTGCTCAAAAATCCTCGCTCTCTCACTATTCATCACTGCCTACCACCTCCATCTCTGGCAAGCACTGATCTTTTTACTGTCCCCATAGTTTTATGTTTTCCAGAATGTCATCAAGTTGAAATAATGTGGTATGCAGACTTTACAGATTGGCCTTTTTACTTAGTAACATGCATATAAACTTTCTCCGTGTCTTTTCATGATGACTGCTTTCTTTCTGGTAATTAATTTCACTGAAGTGTCTACTTTGTAGTAAAATTATTTATGAAACTCATAATCTGATAGAGTAGGTATGGAATTATTTTTTTTAAATATTGTTTGAATTTAAAATGAATCCCTTCATCCAGACAAGTGTTCCAAGAAAAATCAAGATAACTAACCCTATGCTAATGTAAAAAAACAAACAAACAAACAAACAAACAAACAAAAAAAAAAAACACTTGTACAAAAAAAATGGCCATAATTAAGAGAAACAATTCCATATTAGGTAAAAATCCAGAATTAGATTTTTTAAAGTTAATGTTAAAATTTTAATTTAAAAGTATGAAGAGAGGCAGCCTAGCCTAGTATGGCAGAAAGAATGTGACTACCAGAATCAAAGCATTGAGATTCTCCATTACTTACTTGCTATGTGTATTTGGGCAAGAACAACTTCTCTTACTTATTTTGAACAAATAAGAGGTTCTTATTTGAACAACCTGTCTTATTTGTCTATATTTACATTTTCAGAGAACTCTATATATTGTACTCCTATGGTACTTAGCACACTCTAAAAATTTACATTTAATTAGGTGATCTATTGTTTAATATCTTTATTTCCCACTAAGCAATAAGATCCCAAACGGTAAGGGAGTACTTGGTTTCACACTACATTACCAATATTTAGTATAAAGTTAAGAACAAGCAGGTGCTGAATAAATAAACAATAACTTAACTAAGAACGAATCTAATGGAGAGTGTAGTGAAGAAAGCTAGTGATGCAAGATGGAAGATAACCAGTGGTTTGAACACAGACTGGTTTTGGCACGAGTTTTCAACAAATGACTCATAATTTTTAAATATAACTATGCTTAATATAATTAATATAATATAATATATAATATAATTATAAATGTATAAAATATAAACGTATAATATGTAAATATATAATCATATAATAATCAATATAACCTAATTACAATTTTAATATAATTTAATTATTAATATAACTCATTTACAGAAGCTTCTCCTTTGTTGTATTTTTTTTACCTGCCTTAATTTCTTGGGTAAATCACCCATGTGATTAATTTAGATAACTACAACAGTAACAATGGTTAGTGACTGCTAACACACCCTTAGCCACTCTATAGATATTAAACTTATATAATTCACACAGCAATATTTAAACAAAAATGTATCTGATGAATTAAGAAACTAAAACATGGAAAATTAACTTTATCCTCTGTCAATACCAACTGAGATATACAATGTGGCAGGCATTGTGTGTAATGTTGTATATAAAATAAATATCACAGATAGCAGATGGAAAAGCAGGGCTAAATTCAAGTACATTCAGTCCAGTGTTATTCTGCAAAGTTCTTATTCTACTATATCATAAGAACAGTAGAAGAAAATATTTAAATATTTCCATAGAAAACTATATACTGAACTGGAGTGATATGTAGATTGGTATAGACAGATTTTTTTTTTTTTTTAGAAAGCTACAGTTTTGTTTTTGTTTTTTTTTAAATTTTTACTCAATTTATTTAAAGTAACAGACCCACAAAACCAGTTAGCTCATTTCTCTCATTCCTCCTCAACCCCCAGCACTAACCAATCTGTTTTCTATAGACTTGATTTTTAATTTTTTTTTTAAATGTTTTATTTATTTATTTATTTTTTTTAGATTTGACATATAAGAGAGATCATATGGTATTTGTGTTTCTCTGTCTGACTTATTTTACTTAGCAAAATGCTCACCAGGTCCATCTATGTTGTTACAAAAGGCAGAATTGCCTTTTTAAAATTTTATTTTATGGCTGACTAATATTCCATTGTGTGTATATATGTACATTTTCTTTATCCATTTACCTATTGATGGACACTTAGGTCATTTCCTATCTTGCGTTTTGTAAATAATTCTGCATGTATCTTTTTGAATTAGCATTTTTGTTTTCTTTAAACAAATACCCAGAAGTGAAATTGTTGGATCATAGGATACTTCTATTTTTAATTTTTTGAAGAAGCCCCATACTGTTTCCCATAATATTTGCACCAATTTACATTTCCATCAACAATATATTTAAAAGGAATAATAAGATTCAGTATGTCTTTGGCACTCTATAAATTTTTATACATATTAGTCTATTAATACTCATACACACACAATCACATAGAACAAAACTCTAAATTTGCTACTTCCTTTTTTTTTTAAGGATGTGGCAGTGGGATTTTTTAAATTTTTATTTATTTTCGAGAGAGAGAAAGACAGAACATGAGTGGCGGAGGGACAGAGAGAGGGAGACACAGAATCTGAAGCAGGCTCCAGGCTCTGAGCTGTCAGAACAGAACCCAGTGTGGGGTTTGAACTCATGAACTGTGAGTTCGTGACCTGAGCTGAATTTAGACACTTAACCAACTGAGCCACCCAGGCACCCAAAGTTTGCTACTTCTATTAGTACTTATATCTATATCCCATGTACTATGTCTATAGTAACCTAAGATGAGGTTACTAATGAGCAGAGAGTTCATGTAACCAGCCCAAAATCATACTGTTAATAAGCGGAAGTGCCAGGACCCTGCCCCAAAGCTGTTTATGTCCATTTCTATTTTCCAGGATATTAAGCACTGTGCTTAGTTTCATAGTTTAGATAGGTAGAGACTAAACAATTAAGTTTGTTGAAAAATAAACAATGCTTAAAAACTTGGCAGTGTCTTAACTCTAGATTTTAATATGAAAACCCATGAAGTTCTTGTAAGACATTCAGGTAAAAGTGTCCAGTAGGTGGTTAGAATTA
The DNA here is from genome assembly GCF_028018385.1 of Neofelis nebulosa. Taxonomy (NCBI): domain Eukaryota; kingdom Metazoa; phylum Chordata; class Mammalia; order Carnivora; family Felidae; genus Neofelis; species Neofelis nebulosa. The sequence goes on along the minus strand of NC_080791.1, from coordinate 34,421,466 downwards.
CAGAGATGATCCTAGGTGAGAAGTCAAGGCAGGTAATATAAAACTTACAGTGTTATACTTAGAAAAGCTTTAAATGTTTCTTGACAGATTATTGAACAGTGACTCTTGAAGAAAATCAGAGAATAGATATTTCTCACTGTCTGACAAAAAGTATTCATGTTGGAAATGTATATATGTAATACATATAGCATACATATATAATATGTGTATATATAATACATTTACATGTAATATGTATATATGTAAGTATATACAGTCAATTCTCATTATAAGTAATAATGTTCTACAAAGTCACCATAAACACTGAGTTAGTGAATGCTGAATTATTCATTGCTTCTAGAGTAATATATGTATGTCTCACATGTATTATAATCTTAAATCCTACAAACAATTCATTCTAGCAGATTCTAGTTCTTTATTTTTCAAAAGAGAAAACATAGTTCAGAGGTGTTAAGTGACTTGCCCGAGGTAACCCCATTAACAGGTGCCAGAGGACGGATTCAAATACCATCCAACTAACCCAAAGACACAGATCTTCTTCCACTGTACTGAATTACAATCTGTATCTTCTGGTCATCTCTGTGTGAGTGTTGAAACAACAAGGCAAAGCATCACCGTGCTTAACCTCAGCTGGGATCATGGTCATGGGGTGACTCAAAATATTTGCCATTCTGCACACGTCTGTGAATGATTGGGAAAGCACTTTATGAGTATTGATTTTAGGATTACAAATAAATTTTAGTGAGCAGGAAAATTCTTAAATACAGAGTTTATGAATAATGAGGATAGACTACATCTAGATAATAATGGTTGTTTGATCATGAATAAATTCAACAGAGCAGAGATAATAAGTGTTAAGGTAACAATAACAGGGAAGTCATAAGCATATGCTATGCTTCTCCCTAACATAGTCTCAGAGATTTGTCTCTGCTTTCCCTACCCTAATCCATAAAGTAGTATTAATTTATGGAACAAGTCGCTTGTAGGGAAAGATGTGCATTCTTCTCAGTGAAACCTCAGATATAGCCTAAAATCAAGGAGAATGATAAGCAAATTTAAAAGTAAGTGAATTACTATACAATCACCTGGAACTATTCCTTATTGGAATACCTAGTTGTTTACACCAAAGTATTTTCTTAGGATAAAACTGAGCCAGAGCATAGCATTCAAACAGAATAAAGTAAATAAAGATGATTCCATGTTACATTACAAAAAATTATAAGGTAAAATTTAGGTTAGCATACTCTAAGAATATAAGGATATCTTCAAAATCTACAATTAGTCTACCATTATTTAAAATTTAAAATTCTTGAGTTATGCAGGATGCTTGGGTGGCTCAGTTAATTAAGTGTCTGACTGTTGGTTTCAGCTCAGGTCATGATCTCATGGTTTGTGAGTCCGACCCCTGTGTTGGGCTCTGTATTGACAGCAAGGAGTTTCCTTGGGATTCTCTCATTTTCTCTCTCTCTGCCTGTCCCCTGCTCACTCTCTCTCTCTCTCTCTCTCTCTCTCACTCAAAATAAATAAAAATAAACTTAAAAAAAATTTTGGGGGCTATGCAATGGTTGACAGTTTTATTTAAAAAATTATCTTAAGTTGATTCTCAAATTTCAAACATTCCAAATAAATTCTATCAAATGGCAAATATGTTAGTATTGACTACAAATCAGATTTTATCACATATCACAGTTTTTTTCTTAATTGAAATTATTTTTATATATTAGAAAACATTATAATGGCATAATTATTTTGTTGTTCTACCTGAAGGACTGGGTGATGAGAGTAGGCTCAGATTTGATGTAAGATACTTATGAATAATATTTTATTTATCTTTTAGACACAGTACCTAGATAAAAGCCTAACATACTATACATACTCAATTTTTCAATTTGAACTAAATTAGTTTCGGAGCCATAATCTCCCTTTGTTTTAATCATTCTATGTAATAAATTTTGCAATTCTAATGACACATCATTAAGTCCCTAGACTCTTTCCATTTACCTTGAAAGAGTAATTCAATAAATGGAGCCCTACCAGACAAACAGAATCAATTTCTTTCTAAACATGCAATTTATTTATTTTCAGGTTTTGCTCCAAAGTAAAAATTGCTGTGTGCTGAAACTTCATAGTAATGTTCTAATGCAATTTTATAATATTAAGTATCAATTTTTTAAAGACTAAAGTTAGGATCAAATGGCACTTTAAGGATTATGTAATTCAAAATTTTTGAATTTAAAATCATGAAGCCAAAGACCAGAGACATTTGTTGACTTAAGTAATTGTTATAAAATAGATTAGAAAACAAACTGAAAATGGTAAAATACCATATAAAACTGAAATAATATAATTAATATTTTTGAAATTTACCCAGATATTCAGTGGCTGTCAGAACTAACATAATACTGTCAATTCTTAGTCCAAAATCCTATACCAGACCAAATATTCTTTGCATTAAAAAAAAGGAAAAGAGTTTTATATTCAAACAAAAATTTTAAAGTAATGAATATAAAGTAATGAAAATAGGGTATTATTTTCCCATTTTGAAAATAAAAATGAGAAATATCTTGCAATTTTGCCAATGTAATCAGCTAAGAAGTGAAGGCCTGGATTTGAAGATGTTGTGATGTAGTCAGTAATTTCCTATACCAACTACCAGATTCAAAGCAGTTTGTATCCATTTTTTTCTTATTTGAATTAGAACATAAAAGTAGCAAGAAAAAGAAATTGTGTAACAATGTGGGACAGGAAAGCCTTGGAGAAAGGAAGGAAACTGCAGACAATGGAGAACAATGATTGAGAAATTACTTGAAGCAGTTCCTCTATAATTCATCACTGAAGTCACTTCCTGTAAATTTTCAATAATAGAGACAGTTCATTAAGACATGAACATTTGATTTAATAAATGGAAGATCGAGTCTTTATTTAAAAATTTGTTTTCCTTAATACCTAAACAAAAAGCCAGAACAAACAAAATATAAAAACAAGTAAAAATAATTTAATAACAGTAGCAAATACAAGTATAACCTAAACCCAAATTTCAAAACTTGTGAGCGAAGAAAGAAACAGAAGAATCTGAAGCAAAATGAAATAACAAAATATTGAAAATTATTTGTATTATTCCAAACCTGGAGAGAAGCTAATTTTATGTACTTAGGTTTCTTTCTTTATAATGGAGCATAATAGGAATGGCTCTGAGAAATACATGAAGGAGATAAGGAGGGACCAAAGAGAATGTCTCTGGTATAAGTGGACGTTGTAGGGTTACCCATTGAATTAATTGAACAAATCTTGAGTATTTCTGTTTGGGAATGGAATACACCTCCAAGCGTGGATCCTAGTGTGGGACAACTAGGAATTTCTCAGGAAAGGTAAAACAGTTCAAGTACTCTGCAAAAGTTTGTACTCTTCAGTTGCTATAGTACCCTGACATTCACTTAAGCTATAGAAGGACAGACAGTATGAAATACCCAGTTCTAAAACTTAGCTTAAAGGGCTAAGATGTATAGATAACACAAGAAATTATCCGTAAGATATTTGATCAAAAGAGATATTTGAACAATTTCTGAGGACAGCCTGATAAAAAAGAAATTACATTGAACGGTCAAAATATACCATGTGGAGAGAGGAGAAGACAAATGAAAATAGAATATAAAAATATAAACATTCCAAGCTACAAAATAAGAAAATAGCCAAAAGGAAATTACCACAATTGTTTCATTTATAGAACTACCTGATAAAATAAATAGTCCTAAGTTCATAGTGTTTTTTGGCTCAGGCAGAGGGAAATTCAAATATTTTTTTAGAGAAAAGTAACCCTAAATTTAGCTCTACAGTTTTTCACAAATAAAGATCAATGAAATATGACCCATGGCCCTCAAGACAAAAAGCCTCTAAGATTAAGAGTTGGTAAAAAAAATATTCAAAGATTTCTTTTAGTTCCCAATCTCAAAGACCTTTAGATATTGGAATAACTGAAATAGTATATAAAATTTTCACTTTCCCTAGGCAACTAGTAATAAAAGATAATAATCTAGGAGACAAGACTGCATGAGTAATAATGATTTTTATTTTTCTGGAAGACATCCAGGATTAAAAGAAAAACATAAGAAATAAGTGCTCCCACAAAAAGGGGGAAAAACAAGTAAAGCTAAGGCAGAGATTGGGGGAATAATCAAGAAAATATAGTGCTGCTGAAATCAAGGAATTTCAAGAGGCAAGAAACAGTCAATACTGTCATAAAACAGGAACTCAAGAACACAGAAAGGCCACTGGATTTAATACTGAAGTTAATTTAACCTTCTTCCCTTGTGTGAATTTTGCAAAGACTCCTGTATTGCCAACAAATTCAGCCACATAGGAAAATATGGGGATGGGGAAGATTTAATTTTCCTCTTAAATTATTGATACCAAGAAAACATAAAAGATACATGAAACATTACCCAAATGAATATTATTTCAAGTCACTAGAGTAAATTTTGATGTTATTTGTTAAGCAGCATATTGCTTTGCTTTGCAAATGTGATTTATCTCTATTTGTCCTATAGCCTTTTTGGGGGGCCAGTGTTCTTTGCTTGTTTGTTTGTTTTAATTCTCAAAGGATGATATTGACTCTGCCCCTTGCTCATAGCCGGAGGAATTACCATGGCAACCCAGGACTCTGTCAACACAGAACATTTTTTGCTTAAAAGTCCATTTAATTCAGGTGGTGTCTGGGCGGTTCCCTCAGTTAAGCAGTTAACTGTCTACCGGCTGAAGTAGTCAAAAAGATCAAGGTCAGGCTCCGCACAGAAATGGCTTAGGAGTCTCTCTCTCTCTGCGCCCCTCCCCCACTGGCACACATACTATGTCTCTTAAAATAAATAAATACACTTTTTTAAAAAGTCCATTTAGGGACGCCTGGGTCGCTCAGTCGGTTAAGCGGCCGACTTCTGCTCAGGTCATGATCTCGCCGTCCGTGGGTTGGAGCCCCGCCTCCCCGCCTCGGGCTCTGTGCTGACAGCTCAGAGCCTGGGGCTTGTTTCAGATTCTGTGTTTCCCTCTCTCTGACCCTCCCCTGTTCATGCTCTGTCTGTCTGTCTCAAAAATAAATAAACGTTAAAAATAAATTTTAAAAAAGTCCATTTAATTCAGAAAGTAAGTTCTCTAGTTTCTAAAGATAATTTTCATTGCTTTGCTATTACTGACTTTTCTTAAGTTTTTTTCATCCAGATAGTTTCTGAAAATCTTTTATCTCAGAACTTTTGAAACAGTTACGTTAGTTTGGATGCAAATTTTTCTAAAACAAAAAGGAGAGTGAATATGAAAAGAAAAGTCAACTGAGAGTAGGCTTTCAATGATCATCATGCCACCCACAGAATAGGTGCTTCTCAGAGGAATAACGGGATAGTTTTATGCAGTTCATTCTGATGAAAAATGAAGAGAAATATATATTGCCAATCTATTATTCTTGAATGTAATTTCTGGAATATGAATGAATGCTCAATATCCAAAAGTGAAGCACATTTGAAATATTAAGAACACTTTTTCCAACTATTTGTTCTTTAGTATTTGAGATTGAAAGTATACATTTTTTTTTTTAACACCTACTGAACATAATAAAAGCTGCCATGGTATTGAACCACATGAAGTGAATGAATCAATATTCCTAATTATTAATCTATAGCAATAATCCCTCTGAGTTATTTATTATTATTTTAAAGTTGATAAAACTGTGTTAAGACATTCTCAAGAGTATAGCTGGATATTTTAATTTAAATATTTTTATAAAATACTTATTGGGTCATTTTATATATTCAACAAATGTTTGAGTAGCTGCTGTACATGATAGGTAACTTTGATAGGATGGAAAAAGAGACAGTCAAAGCCCTTGCTCTAATGGAATTTAAATTCTAATCAATATGAGATAATACATTTTCTGTAGATTTGCAAACTTATTTGATACTAGTAGGCAATATTAATAGTGTGAAAGGATGATTGAGTACATCAATGTGTACATAAATAATGCAAAATTCAGCTCTGGTGAGACAAAGTAAATAGTAGTGAGACAAGATGGATACTGTATTATCCAGAAGTAAAGTAAATAATAGTGAACAACAGAGTTTAAAGGAGAGAGGTATTGTCTTACTTGAGGTGATCAGAGGTAGTTTAAAAAAGAAATAGATTTGATATGTCTTTAATAATGGGTAGAATTAAAGTAATTGGGGAAAAAATAACAACCGAAAGGAGCAACTATATAGGGATAACAAGGTACAGGAATGAAAATCTATTACCTCTGCCTCTAATAGTTTTACTGTTTTGTGGAGAAGGCAAAAATTAAACAAACACTAAAAGATTTTGTAAAATTGTATTCTTGCTTGAATATATCTAAACTGGAATATGCTTTTTCTCATGTTTATATAGTTTCAAGAACTATCCTTTCCAAAGATTGTATGTACTGTTGTTATTAAGTGAAACTGCAGTATCATCTAGAAATTATGGCCAGTGGAATTCAAATATATTAACACTTTAATACTGTTATTTATTTAAAAAATAAACGTTCAAGCTGTCTTTAATAGTTACAAATTGTTAATAATTTATTTTTCACTTTAAATAAAATTTTCATTTAGATGAATATAACATATTTTATTCTTGAAATTCTTCTACTGATGATCTTATCTTAGATCTCAGTAACTATTTATTTCAATATTTCTATATTTATTATTTATTTCTATAAATTATTTCTATAAATTATTTCTATATTTATTATCGTTGTGACCATTAGTCCCTAAATGTTTTTATGAATTGAGCAATCATTACAATGATATTAGTGCATAATCAATAAAATATACAAATATATGAAATTTATGATAAATTATTAATAATCAAATATTATTTGCAATGGATCCCTTAAGGAGATGAATATGGGTATATTTAAGTGGTTTCAGTATACATGCGTGAATAGTAATTAATCTAGAAAAAAGCAAGTTTCGCTATTAATTCTATCCTTATTTTTAATAGACTTAAGTGTTGAGAAAAGTTATATAAATATGTATGTGAAAAAAGGGAATTTTGAAATCCCAATACCGCTTAATTCTTCAAAACCCTTCATGTTATATATTAAAAATCAGATAGAGATCTGAGAAAGTCAGAGAAAGACAAATGATTTCACTCCCATGTGAAAGATAAAAAACAAAACAAACCAAACAAACAAACAAACAAAAGAGACAAATAAAACACAGACTCTTAAATACATAGAACAACCTTGTGGTTACCAGAGGCAAGGTAAATGAGGGGACTGGTGAAATACATAAAGGGTATTAAGAATACAATTATCCTATGAAATAAATTTATATCAGAAGTTATCATCTAGTTCTTTTGCAGTATATATATGTATATGTATATACATATATATACGTATATATATACACATATATACGTATATATATGTATATACATATATATATTTGCCTTTCAAGAAGAGTTTTTGTGGAAGAAAGGAGCATATGGACAATGGACTCTATGCTAAGTTACTTGAAATCATGTATCTGTTCTCTGTGTAAACATGTTTCAGATAAATAGGTTTAATTAAAGATATTAAAGACAAAAAAAGAGAGCACACTTAATCTGATGAAAACACTGCATAGAATTATTTATCATTATAATGTACACTTGAAACTAATATAACACTGTCTGCTAATTATACTTCAGTAAGAAAGACAAAAAATCAGAGATATATAATCAAAAATCATTTTAATAAGCAGCTTACACTCAGCTTATATAAGTTGTGTGCTTTAAAGAAGATTCAAGATGATGAGAGGTAATGCACTTCTTTCAAAAGGAAGAAAAAAGTGAATGTAAGAGAAAGTTAATTGTAAATTGAGAAATGGTGAAGGAAAGTCTGTATCTCCATTATTGCTCTGTTGTCGTGTGGACCAAATTGAGTAGAAACTGTATTTGTAACTTGAGGTTCTAAATACTGATTTTCTCAAAACTATCTGTGTGAGCATTCCTGGGTGGCTCAGTCAGTTGAGCCTCTGACTCTTGATTTTGGCTCAAGTCATGGTCATGGTTTATGAGATTAAGCCCCTTGTGATGCTGTGCTGACAGGGCAGAGTCTGCTTGGGATTCTCTCTCTTCCTCTTTTTGCCCCTGCCCCACTCTCTCTCTAAATAAATAAATAAACTTAAAAAAAAAAAGAAGCCATCTGTGTGAATACCACATACTCCTTATATATTTTTGCAAACTCGTAGGGGTACCCATAGATGAATTTGTAAACCATGAGTGGCAAATAGCTTGAGCAGCAAATAATTCCAAGAGAAAGTTAATGAAACGAAGACTTGAAGTATCTGAGGGATTGACCAAATAAACTTGGGTTGAGGGATGGGTAATGTAGTACACAGTGGATATTGCATTTGTAAGTCTAGAAATTGAGTGAAAACATAATACACTGTAAGAAAGAAGTATAAGAAATCCCATGTCAGGGCGCCTGGGTGGCTCAGAGGGTTGAGCAACTGACTTCGGCTCAGGTCATGATCTCACAGTTTGTGAGTTTGAGCCCTGCATCAGGCTCTGTGCTGACAGCTCAGAGCCTGGAGCCTGCTTCTGCTTCTGTGTCTCCCTCTCTCTCTGCCCCTCCCTGACTTATGCTCTGTCTCTCTGTCTGTCTCAGAAATAAATTAACATAAAAAAAAAAAAAGAAATCCATGTCATTTGAGGTAGAATACTGAGTTGAGTAATGTAGCCAGAGAGGTATTTGAGACCAGATGATAATAAGGCTTATATGTCAAGCTGTGATATATACTGACCTACCCTGAGGACAATGGTGAACTACTAAAAGGTTTTTAACACAGGAAATAATTATGTGTTTTTGTCTGTTAGCTTTAAGATTCTCTAGGGGCAATAAGGGAAATATATACAAGTGAGTATTGGGTAATAGGGAGATATCTCAGCAGGTGCTTGGCATTGTCAAGAAAAAAATGATAGTTGCTTGAAATGAGCTGCTTGCAAAGAAATTGGAGAGAAACAGTTAAATTTGAGAGATATTAAAGAATATAAAATTGGCCAAACTTACAATTAATTGCGGAGGGAGAGGAAAGTGTATTTTTGTCACTAGGTATTATTGAGATATTAGAATGAAAGCAGATTATGAAGTTTGCGGATGCAAGTCAAATGAATGGTGATTCTGTTCCCTAGGTATTTGAAAACTTAAGCAGTAAGAGTAACATAATAGAAATCACATTTTAGAAGCATTAATATTTTTGGAATATTCAATTAAAATTTGACCTGAAAAATATGTGGGTAAGTGAGCATACTTTTAAGTGGTACCAGCCTGAACTATGGTAGGTGAGGGGAATGAAAAAGATAGTTTTAATTCAAAAAGTGTTACAAAGTAAAGCATGAAATAATATGATGAATCCAACCCTTCAGCATTTTTTTCTTGTATCCTAATTATGTGCAGGTCACTGTGTTCAGACAGAATAATGAACAAGGAAGAGTTTGTACCCTACCTGAGCTTAAGGTCTAGTAGAGAAGAAAACAATGAAATACACGTTTGGATATACTTACAATGGTGATGTGTCTTAGAAAAGAAGTACTAATAAAGTTTCCATGAGAATTGATAGCAAAAAGAAATAAATATTTTGGAGATGTGAGAAGGGTAATTAAGGAAGTTAAATAATGTGATAGATATTGTGAGATATCTATTTGAGATACGGACTCAAAGTTGTCTTGAATTCTATCACAAAAAGGAGGTAACATTACTAGGAAAGGGGGATTTAAAGGAAAAATGGTGTATTTATTTTTGTTCTGTGTGAAGTAGTGTTAGTGCGTCAAAGTAAAAATATTTATTAGATTGTTGGATATGTAGGACAAGAGTTTAAAAGCTAAGTGCAGTTATATTCCAAATTAAAAGATGTTGTGTAAAACTAGAGGGAATACTGGAATTTTCATAATGTGCTTGTGGAACTGTAAAGTGCTAGAAATTTGTTTCATGTTCAGTGAGAAAATGAGGAAGAAAAAATAGCCAGAAAAAAAGTGAAGATTTTCTTTTCCATTTCTTTATTTCACATTTGCAAACTACCCAACAAGATAACAAAAATTTCAAGAGAAACATCGTTAGTTCTTTAACTGACATGAATAAGCATTCCACTGATGTACCCTGGAAGAAACACTGATCTACCAGGTTTCACTACTGTAGGTTAATTCTTACTAGCCCCAAATAGTATTGTGATCTGCAGAGTATGACTATTTGAATTTTACTCTTCTTTTTGAAGAACAAAATTGTAATAATGTCATTGTTACTCAGTGAAGAGAAGACTAGAGTTAATGTCATCCAAGAAAACTCTAGTTTTGAATATACCCATCTGCTTGCTGCTACCTGAAACTTGTAATTGCCATTTACTGCCTGATACTTCATGGATGAAACATTGATTTGAAAACTGGGACTTCAGGAACATGGAAAGAAAATGCATTAGAAGAATAAAAGGAATCTGGCTTTCAGTGAAGACTTAGATCCACTATACACTAAAAAAAAATCTGATATTTCAAGCTAGAGCATTATTTAATGAGTATTGAGTACTTGAGACAGAATCAATCCTTCATAGCTATAAAAAGCAAAACAGTGTTTAATATATTATAGATTACTTTGCATGATTTTTGATATTTATTTGAGTAGAAGTACCTATGGCCTCTGAAATGAAAAACATAAACTTATTTGGGATATCACAAACTAATTTTTATTCTGTAGGTAAATCCAAATATTTAAAGACAGATCAATCAAGGGAGTAATCTTACACTCCCTCTTCTATTCAGAACCTAGCTTTTATTATAAATGTAACTATATATTTTAAATATCAGTTTTTATTTATTTTTTTTTATTTTTTACGCTTATTATGTTATGTATTTATTATTATACACTACAATAACATCACTTTGCATTTGTATAGTGCTCTACAAAGTTTTTAAAAAAATATATGAAATTTATTGTCAAATTGGTTTCCATACAACACCCAGTGCTCATTCCAAAAGATGCCCTCTTCAATACCCATCACCCAGCCTCCCCTCCTTCCCACCCCCATCAGCCCTCAGTTTGTTCTCATTTTTTGAGAGTCTCTTATGCTTTGGCTCTCTCCCACTCCAACCTCTCTTTTTTTTTTCCTTCCCCTCCCCCATGGGTTCCTGTTAAGTTTCTCAGGATCCACATAAGAGTGAAAACTTGCATGGTGGGAGTGCAAACTGGTGCAGCCACTCTGGAAAACAGTGTGGAGGTTCCTCAAAACATTAAAAATAGACCTACCCTATGACCCAGCAGTAACACTGCTAGGAATTTACCCAAGGGATACAGGAGTACTGATGCATAGTGGCACTTGTACCCCAATGTTTATAGCAGCACTCTCAACAATAGCCAAATTATGGAAAGAGCCTAAATGTCCATCAACTGATGGATGGATAAAGAAATTGTGGTTTATATACACAATGGAGTACTATGTGGCAGTGAGAAAGAATGAAATATGGCCCTTTGTAGCAACATGGATGGAACTGGAGAGTGTGATGCTAAGTGAAATAAGCCATAACTATCAGTTTTTAAAATAAAAGTAGATTTATTGATTTTTCTGATCATAAAAATGATTCTGCCCATTGAAATGCAATTAAATAAAAAGTAAAACCATGTATCCCCTCAAGTTATAATATCGTGGTGAACATAGTGCAGATTTAATGCTGTCTTTACTAATTTCTTTAACCAGGCTTGTAATTTTCCTCAACATTATAGCCGACAGATGCAGCTGTTGAAAGAAGACTTGGAAAAACATTGTGGCTTAATTGGCAGAGTGCACTAAGCGTTTCTTGTACTCTCAGTGTTTTCTGTATTCAGTATATACATTTGGGGAGTATCATATTCTGCCTTTGAGCATAATCACAGTTTTTTGAAGTGTGCTCATTTTATAAAACTAAACAGCTATTCCATCTGAGGGAATTGGGGATAAACGAGAACATTTCTGCATTGGAAGTAGTTGATATAGTCCTTACATATTCGTCTTTTCTTATGAGATGGCAGACTTTCATTTTAAATCACAAATCTACTCATCAAACATTTTCATTGATGGTCTGCTTTCAAGGTATTCAACAAGAACATGTGTCAAAATGAGCAAATAGATTAAATATTTATAACTCAAGATGAGCATAAAAAAATAAAACTAAGTTCTTCATGTATTGTGGCTATGACTTCTTGGTCCCTTGAAATATAATGGAAAAGAAGGCAGTTTCCTTAAGTTATAAGCATTGAAATCCAATCTTATACTCTTGCATGTTTTAAAACCTTGACCGAAGTTTATTTATATAGTTTTACTATTACTAACCTATAGGCCTGATATGGAAATTGAAACTATATAAATTTGGATTTATGTGATAAGGCTGGGATGAAATATGGAATGTTTTTCTCCCAAAACAAATAGTAACCTATGGGAAATATGTCATAATATTTGTTTAAAAATAGTTAAATAAATTGTTAATACTGGAGTTGGTCACTAACTCATTTTATCTCAAAAGTCAAACTCTTAGATGACAAAGTGCACAGCAGTGACCTTGGAAACTGTAGTAGTTTTCTATTTCATTATGGCAAAATTTGCATTTACAGAGTTTTACTTTCTTTATTTGTCTTATTTGGGATATTTGGAAATAAACACAGAGCCATGCTTAAGAATTCAAATGTTTTGTTAGAAGATATTAAAAATAAATCATGATGTTGTTTGAGGAACAGAAGACATGCAGAAAAATGCATGCAAGACAAAGGAAATATGAATGTAAGACAAGTCAAGGCTTTTAGGAAACTACAGAGAAGTCCTGTCCTAAAGTAGTGAATCTGTGGGCCAAGTTGAAATCTGCCTCATACTTTGTTTTTCTTATCACAGCTCATCTGTGCTCTTCAGTTAATGTTGGCCCCTCAGTTTCTTTTTCTCTCTTCAACACTGTAGCCAACTAATATTGCCTTTTAGTGTGCTTAACTTGTTGTTTTTACTTAAAGAAAAAAAAATATTTTTCTAAACCCTATGAAATAATACAATGATACTGAGCACATTAAGTACTTCCAGTGCAGCATATATTTTTAATATTTACATATTAACTTGTACATATATTTAATCTATTAATTTCACTATATTTAACTTCTGAGTTCCACATAATGTATTAGACTATTATTTCTAGAATTTAAAGCTGATGCATTGTGTCCTTCCACAGATTTAATTCTGTTGTGCTAAATGCTATATGACTAGTTTCTAGAATATTGCTTGGTACATAGCAGAAAATCAGCACATTTTTATTAAATACAAGAGTTATTTTGGAAGTAGCACAACTCCTGGAGGCTTCTGGATTTTATTGTCCTGGAAATTCACTTTACCTCTTTCATAGGTTTGGGATCTTTTTTCAGAACTCCATGTTGTATTCTTTCTTGGCATGGTCATCTTTCTTTCATTTTATTATGATTTCATCTTATATAGCTTCCTGAGAAAGACTGCAAAGGGAGGTAATTTTTTCATTAGAGCAGTCTTTGCTACCCTGAAATAAAAAATAAATCCTTACATCTTACAATATCGCAATAAAAGTTTATTGTCCCTGCCATTGTCTAATGCTACAGGGCTAGGGGGACACAGGGCTCTTTTCTAAACAGTCACTAAAGAACCTATATGCTCCCTCTGATGGTGCCACTGCAATTATGGTCTTCAAACCCACTATTAAAGGGGAAGAGAAAGCTTGGACAATCACAAAGGTCATTTTATTTGTTTGTTTGTTTGTTTGACACAGGAATTTTATATCTAGGCAAGGAAGTGACATGCACAACATTGCCAGTATATTCCATTGGCCAGAACCCAATTACTTGACCTTGCTTAACTGCAAGGAGGAATGAGAAATAAAGATTTCCTATATGCTTGGAGGAAAATGAATATGTCTGTTGAACACACAGCATTATCTATGCCACACTCAGCTCTCTGACAATATCTTTAGTCTTCTCACACCTGATGAATAGTTTGGTTAAGTATAGAATTTTAATTTAGAAATGATTTTTCCTCAGAATTTTGAAGGTTACTCCATTCTTCTGTCAAGTGTAGTGCCATTCTTATATTTATCCCTTGTGAACTCTTTGACCTCCCATTTCTTCCCCAAAGCATTTTTTAAAATTATTTTTAGCTGGTATGCCAAAATCTCATGATGATATGCATAATGTGGGTCGGTATAAATTTATTATAAAAGGATTTCTGTGGAAAATTGCATTCTGGAAAGAAATCATTTCTAGAAATGTTTCTCATTTTTTCTTCTTCTTATATTTTCTTATTTTGGACTCTAACCATTGAGAATTGAGATACTGAACTGCTAAGTTCATGAAAGCGCCTAACGACTGATCCATAGCAAAACTCTCTCATTTTTATTTTATTATGTTTTCCTTTAAGCTCCATAACCTAATGCATTTGATATACTTCTTTATGTGTTTATGCATTCTTTGTTTCGTTAGGTTTTGAGTCAGGATTAGGGTTCTGGTTAGAGTTCTAATATCAACAAAGGTTTTATCATGGAACTCATTTTTTTTATTTGTTAAAACAAAGATAATTTGAATTTACAATATATTTACTGCTCTGTAATTGCCTGGCATTCAACTGCTAGTTATTTCTCAGCATGCATTCTGCATATTCTCACTAGAATATCTATTTCATCACCATAATATCAAAAGCGATGCATCCTTGAGTAATTTTAGACATACAAAATTATGGATCTATGCAAGATTTTCTCTCTAGTCTTCACTGAGGAGGCAATTACAAGCTTTAACTTTGATATGATCATGTCCAAATAATTTTAGTCCTATATTTGTGATTTTTTTCAGATCTTGCACAGTAATTTTTACCTGTTAAAAATGATAAAAATGTTCTTTAGAGGCACCTGGGTGGCTCAGTTTGTTGAGCATCCAACTCTTGATTTCAGCTCAGGTCATGATCCCAGGGTCGTAGGATCAAGTCTTGTGTCAGGCTTTGCACTGAATGACAGCTAAGGGGACTTAAGTTCAATTAGAGAATGAAATTAATTGACCCTAAATCCTCTTCCCCCCATTCCTAAAAAATCTATTTCTAAGTCAACACTGTGAACATTAGCTTCCTCAAAACAACCGTAATTACTGGTGTCTATGATGGATGGTTCCCAAAGTAGCATATATACCACAGCAATGTTTGTTTGCCTTCTTTCCAACTACATTCTTTTTATCTTCTGGATTGTATATTTACCTTACTTTAAATGAAAGTATAAGGTTTCATCTTTTTTTGTATTCTTATAAATAATTTAGTGGAGATATTGAAGAGGATGAATTAAGTGTTTATTGCTAGAAACCATTTCACTTAAATATTTTGTTGGTATTTTTAAGAAAAACTGTTAGGAATCTCATGACATTTATTTGTGATAAGTTGGACAAATGGAGGGAAGAGATGTGAAATTCAAAATTACTTTTGCTTTTCTTTTTTTTTTTTAGTTAAAAAATTATTTATTTTTGAGACAGAGAGACAGAGCATGAGCAGGGGAGGGGCAGAGAGAGAGGAAGACACAGAATCCGAATCAGGTTCCAGGTTCTGAGCTGTCAGCACAGAGCCCGACGTGGGGCTCAAACTCAGACTGAGATCATGACCTGAGCCAAAGTCAGATGCTTAACTGACTGAGCCACCCGGCACCCCACTTTTGCTTTTCTTTGATATTTATTCCCTGGCTTTCTCAGCATTGCTGCTATGCTATTTATATGAGAATTATAAAGTTTAAAATTAATTACTAGTGAACAATTATTTTATTTATCTTTTTTTCAATTTATGTTCCCCACGTAAACTTTTCCAAATTCTTCAACCAAGCTCTCAACTATTCTGACCACCGTGGGTCCCACTCTAAGGAAATTAGAATGTAGAGGCCTCAATTATGTCTCAAAATTCAAATATTTGTCTGTATTTTTATACTTGTGCTTTTTTCTTTTCCTCACTTCAATCAAAATACTGTTTCCCTTCTTTCCAATGTGATTGTTCATTTATACTCATAATTCCACCCATCCAAATCATTTTATGTATTTATTTTGTTAAAGGTGAAAGAATGAAAAGACAAGTATTGGTTTATTTTCCATATAGAAAATTTTAAAAGTCCTGGGGAGCCTGGGTGGCTCAGTCGGTTAAGCCTGTGACTTCAGCTCGGGTCATGATCTCACAGTTTGTGAGTTCGAGCCCCACGTCAGGCTGACAGCTCAGAGCTGGAGCCTGCTTTGGATTCTGTCTCCCTTGCTCTCTGCCCCTCCCCCGCTCGTGCTCTGTCTCTCTCAAAAAATAAATAAAAAACAACAAAAAAATTAAAAAAAGAGAAAATTTTAAAAGTCCTCTCATGTACCACTTTGTATAATACATATTTGAGGATGTATTTTATCTCTATCAGCCACAAATAGTACTCACTTCAGGTCTTTGCCCATAGGAGGCACCCAAATTGATTTATTTAAAAAAATGTGTTCAAATTATGGATATGAATCTGAACATCCACAATATATAAGTCCATTCTTGGAAATGTGCTTGTTACTTTTTTTTTTTTAAATAAGCTCCATGCCCCATGTGAGGCTTGAACTCATGAATCTGAGATCAAGAGTCGCATGCTCTACCAACTGAACCAGCCAGGTGCCCCGTGCTTAAATTTTTAATTAAAATTTGAAGTATAGAAGAAAAACCAAGGGTTTAAAAGTTGTTTTTTTTTTATCATTAACATTATATCTAAATTTTAAAACACTTTCAGAAGTATAGAACACTTCAGAATTTGAAATAAGTAAAAGGTTGGGTAGATCTAATTTGTTGCTCTATGTTTCCATGGGTCAAAGACCCTTGGCATTGCAGAAAGAGCTATCATTGACACATTCAGGTCTGGGTTCAAATTGGCAGCTATGCACACTGTTAAGATGAGGCATACTGAAATCACAGAGACTTCCCATTCTGATTTTATAAACTCTTCAGATATATTTTTTGGAACCACAACAGCAAGAAATGCATTTTATATTTACAGTAACATTGTTAACAAAAATGTAAAAAAAAAGATAAATAAATAACATTGTCAAACTTCAATGAAGTAACATAATAATAACTTACAATGATATCCCTCCATAAAATACCCATCTGCTTTCAGAATATAAAATATCTTCTAAACCCAATAAATTATGCAAGCAATCTGCATATCCTAAATTTGAATCACAGGTGTATTTTAATCTTGTTAGAAATAAAGTCAATTTTTACTTTTATGCATTTTCTGTGTGAATCCTACTCCCACCTCTTTCCTTTTTGCTTGACTAGATACCACCTATCTTTCATGTTTTACTTACTTATGCAAAAAGTTCCTTTCCTGGTCTAAATAAGCCATTTCATCAACTAAGAGATTGAGTACAAACTACTCTTTCCTCCAACTCTGCATTTTAGAAGTTATGGCACTTTGGGCAAGTTGTTTAACATCTCAATATCTCATTTTCCTATCCTTAAATGTAAATGATTATGTACTTCATGGGAATTTTTCTGAGGATTACACTATTTAATGTACAACATGCACTTAGAACAGTGCCTTGAAATGCATGTTGTGTGCTAGTAATAAATAATTATGTTCTTCTACAGTACCCTGTACTTCCCTGTCATGTCACTAACTTCTCTATATTTACTGCTTGTTCAATTGTCCCATTGTCCAGAATGATGAGAAATTCCTACAATTCTGGTGGGAATTGTATCTCTATTTGCTGCAGTATCCCCAGTGCCTATTATAGTGCCTAAGACACAGTAAACTGATACATGTTTGTTGAATGAATTAAATCCCTACTATGTTATAGGGACTGAGATAGGAGTTTTCCATACATTACCCTTATGAAATTTTAAAATAACCAAGCAACAAAATAGTATTATATTCTGTAGGTGAAAAACTGACCCTTAGTCTTCATGGCCATAACACAGGTTTATTTTTTTTTTTAATTTTTTTTTTAACGTTTATTTATTTTTGAGACAGAGAGAGACAGAGCATGAACGGGGGAGGGGCAGAGAGAAAGGGAGGCACAGAATCGGAAACAGGCTCCAGGCTCTGAGCCATCAGCCCAGAGCCTGACGCGGGGCTCGAACTCACGGACCGCGAGATGGTGACCTGAGCCGAAGTCGGACACTTAACCGACTGAGCCACCCAGGCGCCCCCATAACACAGGTTTAAATTAGTCACACTCCATATGACCATTTCTCTCTTGCATCTCATTATTTGTTTATTTTACAAAACTCCATGAAGACACAAAGTCAAAGCAACCAAAAGAGAAGGAAAATTTAGAAATCAAGTGTGTCATGTGAGTTTGTGGATTGCCAAAATAATGGCTGCCTCATCGTTTTCCAGGAATGACAGTTACCTTGAAGATGCTGTAACAATCACCCCTATATTCTAGATTTGTATATGAGATTTTCATAACGTCATCTCCTTTATCTCATCTTGGCACTTTCTTGTCTTAGTATTTATTGAGAATTTTGTGTAGTCTGCTTCACATTATTATAAACTTACCTCTGTGCCACCTGATAATATATTTCTATGATTATGCCATGTTTTGCACCATACTTACCTCTATCTTTGATCACTACCATTTTTTTCTCTTTGTTCCCTGCTTTTAGTTGTGCTTCTATAATACTTCATCTGAAATATTCCTGCAATGACCAAGTTTACAATGAAAATTTTCACTCAAGTGATATCTACATATTGAAAATAGAAACATCATCATATATTAACATATGTCTGAAACCAAATTGTTGTAATACTATAACTAATATGTGTAAACTTTCACTTTCTAAAAAAATATATATTACAAATAAGGGTTTCAAATGTGTGTACATACATATACATTTTTTAAAATAATTAGAATATATATTTATTTGAATAAATTTACATAATATAGAAAATATTGCATACATTTAAATATATACACGTATATAATTTTTAAAATAGTTTTAAATATCTCAGTGACTATCAATATATGTACCTGAATTGACTGATTTTCTCTATATATGACACAGCTAATGATACATACCTAATCCTCAAAAGTTTCTCTGATTTGAAATTCATAGCTCTTTCCACAATTCCACATTGACTCACCAATTAACAATTTGAGGAAGTATACTGCTCCTGAATTAATCCATTTACATATTGTCCACTAGCTCCTCTCAGTGGTTCTCAGTGCCAGCTACCAATCAGAATCACATGGAAAACTTTTAAAAAGTACCTATTGTACTTTTTTTTTTTTTAATGTTTGTTCAGTTTTTGAGAGACAGAGACAGAGCGGGAGCGGGGGAGGGGCAGAGAGAGAGGGAGGCACAGAATCTGAAGCAGGCTCCAGGTTCTGAGCTGTCAGTCCAGATCCTGATGCGAGGCTGGAACTCATGAACCACAAGATCATGACCTGAGCTGAAGTTGGATGCTTAACTGACTGAGCCATCCAGCACCCCCCCCATCGTACTTTTTAAACGGAAGCAAAAGGAGAGAGAGAGAAAGAAAGAGAAAGAGAAACAGAGAGAAAGAGAGAGAGAGAAACCAAGAAACAGACTCTTAACTATAGAGAACAAACTAATGCTTACCAGAGGGGAGGTGGGTCAGAGGATAGGTTAAATAGGTGATGCAGGTTAAGGAGTGCACTTGGGTGATGGGGATTAAGGAGTACTTTGTGATGAGCACTCTGTGTTGTATGGAAGTGTTGAACACTATCTTGTACACCTGAAACTAATATTACACTGTATGTTAACTAACTGGAATGTAAACTTTTAAAAAAATACCCATTTTAGGGCTTAAACTTAACAAGATTTTGGCCGAATTAGTCTTGAGTGTTCACCATCCCCCATTGCATTTGTTTTTAAAGCTCCCCAAATAATTTTAATATAAAGGCCAGTGTTGAGAATCCATGAGCTATTTATAGATAAATCTTTTTTTTTTTTTAATTTTTTTTTTCAACGTTTTTTATTTATTTTTGGGACAGAGAGAGACAGAGCATGAACGGGGGAGGGGCAGAGAGAGAGGGAGACACAGAATCGGAAACAGGCTCCAGGCTCCGAGCCATCAGCCCAGAGCCTGACGCGGGGCTCGAACTCACGGACCGCGAGATCGAGACCTGGCTGAAGTCGGACGCTTAACCGACTGCGCCACCCAGGCGCCCCTAGATAAATCTTAAATAATTTTTGCTAATTAAAATTTCATTTAAAATTTTCATAAGCGAGTATCTAACTTTCTATTACACATCTCTAATGAGGATTTTAAACCGTAAGTTTAATTGATGATTCTTTGCCTCAGGAAAGATTGTGAAATCAATTCAATTGTATCTAGTGATTATTTCAAATATACTTCCTGTATTTACTGGGTTTTGTTGTTGTTGTTGTTGTTGTTGTTGCAAAAGTTACCACAAACATAATGGCTTAAAACAGCACATTTATTTTCTCACTGTTTCTGTGGGTCAAGAGTTTGGGCAAGGCTGAGGTTACCCTCTGCTTTATAATCTTTCACAAGGCTGCATTCACAGTATCAGCCAGGACTGGGTTCTCATGTGAAGAGTGAGCTAGACATGCCCCACTTCTAACTTCACTTTCATGGTTGTTGGCAAGGATCAGTTCCTTCTAGGCTGTTAGATTGAGAGCCTTTGGCTAGAGGCCACCCACAGTCTCTTATCACATGGGTCTCCTCTACAGGATAATTTGCTTCATCAAAGCCAGCAAGAGTCTACTAGCAAAATGAGTTACATTCTCTCTATATAATCGCAGAAGTAGCATCCTATTATGTCTGCTGTATTCTATTGGTTTTAAGCATGTTTCTAGGCCAGTCCAACTTTCAAAAGGAAGAGATTGCAAAAGGGTATGAATATCAGGAGGAAGGGATCATTTGGAGTCATCTTAGAGTTAACCTGCCACAATTTTCTTTCTTCTCTGCTCCCCTCTCTCCAAAATGGGGATTTCCAACAGTGTGAATATATGGATCATCTTTTCTGAAATGGTTATTCATCCAAAGCAAAATGTAAAATGCATAGTGAAGGTAGTAAAAATATTTTTAAAATTCAAAATAATCCAAAATCATTGAAGATAAACTATTTCAGGAAAGTTTCATGGCTTACTTCAGCCATAGAGTTATGATTTCATGTTTTTAAAAATAGGTATTTCAATGTGTCTGTGTAAGAAAAACCATTATATTTCACAGAGCTGATTTAATCCACACATTATTGTACATCTAAACTGAAAAGATTTTCTATCAAATGTTTTAAATCCTTTGGTTGGTATAGAATTGTGTTTGTGATTTCTTTTATCCCCTAACACTAAATTGTGTGGATGAGTATAGATAGAGAATATTACCCATATATCATAATGAACACTGATGCTAATGGCATATTTTAAAAGGTAAAGCAATGGATTAATACTGATATGGATTTTCTGGTTTCTGGGGAAAGCAGAGCATGAATAGTTCAACTGGTCATACTCTTCCAGTTTCATTCATCCCTCTTTTTAAAAGCTATTTGCGGGGCGCCTGGGTGGCGCAGTGGGTTAAGCGTCCGACTTCAGCCAGGTCACGATCTCGCGGTCCGTGAGTTCGAGCCCCGCGTCAGGCTCTGGGCTGATGGCTCGGAGCCTGGAGCCTGTTTCCGATTCTGTGTCTCCCTCTCTCTCTGCCCCTCCCCCGTTCATGCTTTGTCTCTCTCTGTCCCAAAAATAAATTAAAAACGTTGAAAAAAAAAATTTAAAAGCTATTTGGTTAAGAGTATGAATATGGGCAAGAATGGAAACAAATTGCATTTAATCTGTGAGGTTTAGAATGCCCTTTAAATTAAAAAAAATTCATACTGGAATCTTATTTATCATAAAAGATAATAAATAATTTAATAATTTAATTTTTAAAGTTATTTTTACCTATTTACAACTTCTATTCTCAGTAAACCTAAATGTACTAGACTTATGGAAAGGAGAAGCTCATTGATTTGCTTTCTATTATTTTATTTCATTCTGGATAATCTTTTATTCTAAGCTTAACAATGTAAAACTTTTGATGGGGTGTCTGGGTGGCTCAGTTGGTTAAGTAGCCAACTGTTGATTTCAGCCCAGGTCATAATTTCTTTCATAGATTCATGAGTTAGAGCCTCATGTTGGGCTCCATGCTGACAGTGTGAAGCCTGCTTGGGATTCTGTCTCTCTCCCTCTCTCTCTCTCTGCTCCTCCCCCCTTTTTCTTTCTGTCAAAATAAATAAATAAACTTTAAAAAAATATAAACATGTTGAAAGTAGGAAAAGGAATGATTTTTTCTTAGAGTGAAATTCGAAGGTATAAGCAATTTAAATAATTTAACTAGAAATAAGTAACGGCCATATTTTCCTTGCCTTTAAAATTTAAATCTAGAAATATATAATATTCAACATGCCACTTGGCATAAAGATACTTTTTTTTTAAAAAGCAGTTTTGATTTTTGATGTGTTTTATATTTCTAAGACATCTCTTTAAATTTTAAGTAACGGAACAATTTCTGTTTCTCAAAATATGCGTACTAATACTTTGCCTATTTATATCTACAAACTGATAATTTTTTTTAACGTTTATTTATTTTTGAGACAGAGAGAGACAAAGCATATTTTTGAGACAGAGAGAGACAAAGCATGAACGGGGGAGGGGCAGAGAGAGAGGGAGACACAATCAGAAGCAGGCTCCAGGCTCCAAGCCATCAGCCCAGAGCCCAACGCGGGCTTCGAACTCGCAGACCGCGAGATCATGACCTGAGCCGAAGTCGGACGCTTAACCAACTGAGCCACCCAGGCGCCCCTACAAACTGAAATTTTATAAATTATGACCTTCATTAAAGATGTATCTTTTTTTTTTGAGATACAGGAAAATAATCATGAATAGTCTGTACAATATCTTAGTTATGTCACTTTAAATTTTCACAGCAATTGACTTTTTTGTCTAGCTCAGTTTACCTTATTAGCCTGAGTTCATTCCCAGAGGCAAAAAGCAAGCTAAGCCCTTTATTACAGGGCACAAAACTTTCATTTGGTTAAAAGGAGAAATACAGCCTAAGGTGTAGAATATAGATAACGATGACACTTAAAGCTGTTAGTACTCACCCCTAATCAGATTTGGGATATCTTTGACCTTGACTGTAGATTGGAGCCATGATTTTTCCAGAACACATTAATTACATAATGAAATATGAATTGTCTATGGAAGTATGCCTGTTGATATAAAAAATGCTCTACACAAGTTTAAATGCTTGCTCTCTGTTTTATCTTTTCCATGCCTTTGCTATGCCATTTTCACTATCTGAAATGGTGAACCTTCTCTTCTATAAAACTGCCAATCACTATCAAACACCTGGCCTGGTAAAGGGTGTAGACTCTGGAACCAATCATCTGTTTCACATGCATTCAGAGCCATCTTTGGAAGTCTATTTGACCTCTCTCAACATCAGTTCTCTCATCTGTAAAAGGGAGACAGCAAAAGTGTTAAGTTCATAGAATTCTTGTAAGGCTTAAGTGATTTAATGTCTGTAAAACATATACAGCAATGGCTGGCATGATTATAAGTATTGTATAGACTTTTGCTAGAAATTTTACACAATTCTTGAACTTTTGCTTATTCTTGAGATTCACTATATGTTTATTCTTTTACCCTTTCTTTACAACCTTGTTTCCTTAACATCTAAAGTGTGTCTAGTCTCTGTTATCATCCAAAGCTATAATTTCTAATATATAGTCATTTCTATATATTTCTACCTCTGAACTCACCCTGACCTATTTGACTCTGCCCTATTTCCATTCATGACCTGATATGTCACATGTAATGAAGTTATTCCTATGACTTACCTAACTAATGATCAACAGTGTTAGTGCAATTCCAAGATATTCTTTACTCCACTAAATTCTGAAAGAATCCATGGAAAGTAGGGAATGATTTTGGACTCAAAAAGTATTTATCAGGAATACTGTGAAAATAGGCAGCTATGAAATTCATTTGCATGGGTTCTTCAAACCTATGAGGAGAATATTTTGTGTGCACGTAAGAACAATATGTATTCTGCTGCTATTAGGTTGAATGTTCTGTATATGACTGTTAGGTTCATCTGGTCTTTGTGTTATTCATACCTGCTGTTTTATTGATTTTCTGTCTGGATGATCCATCCATTTTTGGAAAGTGTGATATCAAAGTCTCCTGCTACTATTGGACTTATTTCTCCCTTCAGATCTGCAATGTTTGGTTCATATATTTAGGTGTTCTGTTGTTGGGTTTATATATATTTTATTATATCTTCCTGTGGAATTAATCCTTTTATCTTTATGTAATGACCTTCTTTCTCTCCTGTGATAGTTTTGACTTAAAGTCTATTTTTCTGAAATAAATATAGCCACCCCTGCTCTTGTTTGGTTACCATTTGCATGAAATTTTATTTTGTCACTTCATTTTTATCATATATGTGTTCTTAAATCTCAAATGAATCTCTTATAGATAGCACACAGTTTTGTTTTGTTTTGTTTTAATTAGTGGCCAGCATTCTATATTTTTTGTTTGATGATTTTCATCCATGTATATTTAAAGTACCTAATTAGGTAAGGACACAATTGTCATTTTGTTCATTGCTTTCTTTATGCTTGTTCTTCTGTTCTTCTCTCCTTTTGCTATCTTTCTTGTAGTTTGATCATTTTTTGTAATGATATACTTTGATTCTTTTCTCATTATCTTTTCTGTGTCCACTATAAGTTTTTCTTTGTGTATACCACAGAGTTTGTATAAAACTTCTTATAGTTATTACAGAGTGTTTTAAGCTGATAAAAATTAACTTCCAATTGCATACACACACAACAAAAAACCTCTACGGTTTTACTCTCCATATACACACTTTATGTTACTGTTGTCAGAATTTACTTTGCTTTTATTGGTGTATATCTGTTAATAACTTTTTGTGGTTGTTGTTTATTCTTAATAATGTTGTGTTTTATATGAGGTTTAAAAGTGACTGATGCACCAGTGAGATTTATACTTTATAAGCTTTTATATTATTTTTAGCATCCTTTTGTTTTCACTTGAAGAACTCCCTTTAACATTTCTTGCAAAGTAGAAATTTCTTGTAGTGGTCATGAACTTTCTCAGTTTTTGTTTGGAAATTATTTCTGTCTCCTACATTTCTGAAGGACAGTTTTGTCAGTATATTATTCTTGGAAGTTTTTGTTTGTTTGTTTGCTTGCTTAAGCTTTTGGAAATGGCATCTCACTTTCTCCTGGCCTGCAAGGTATTTTTTGAGAAGTTTGCTTATGGCCTTAAGATAGTTTCCTCGCATATGACAAGTTGCTTTTCTCTTGCTGTTCAAAATTCTCTTTATCTTTGAATTTTGACAATTTAATTATGACATGTCACAGTGTATACTTCATTAAGTTCAAACTATTTGGGATATTTTGTGCTTCATGAGTCTGGATGTCTATTTCCCTCCCCAGATTTGGGAAGTTTTCAGCCATTTTTCTCTAGATGAACTTACTGCTTCTTTCTCGTCTCCTTTTGGAACTTTTATAATGAGTATATTGGTTTATTGTTGTTGTTGTTGTTGTTTTTGATGATGTAAAATAAGTCCCTTAAGATTTCTTCACTTTTTTTTTTTTTTTTTTTTTACTTTTTACTCTTCTGATGGTATAATTTCAAATGATTAGTCTTTGAGTTTGCTCATTCTTCTGCTTGATCAAATCTGTTGTTGAAGTTATCTACTGAATTTTTCAGTTCAGTCATTGTATAATTCAGCTCAAGTATTTTTGTTTGGTTCTTTTTTATGGTGTCTCTTTCTTGAACTATTCATTGTGCTCATATGTTGTTTTCTTAATTTTGTTTAGTCATTTGTCTCTTGTAGCTCACAGAACTTCTTTAAAATGATTATCTTAAATTATCTGCCAGGAAGTTTGTAGATCTCCATTTCTTTAAGCTTTATTTTGTCCTTTGCTAATATCATTTTCCCCTGAGTTTTCATGATTATTTTTTATTTACTTTGGTGCGTTTGAAAAAAACAGTCATCTCTTCTGGTCTTTACAAACGCTCTGGCAGGGCAAGTCCTTCACCAGTCAGCTTTGCTGGAGGTTCTTGGTGGGCAGGTTGGTGAGGTCTATATATGAGCCATCTGCACTGCTTTTGGGATCTGTGGGTAAACCTGCTACTGCGGGAAGCAGGCCATGTGCTGAAATTAGGGAACTGATCATTGAGAGCCTCTGCTAATTTTCTTTGTTCTTAGCTACTTCTAAACAATAGAACTAATAATTCCTCCATGCATATAGCATGAAAAAAGCAGGTTTCTCAGGTAGGAAAAGTCATGTGTCACTTCACTCTCTCTTTCTCCCATAGGAAAATTTATATGCTGAGAGGATCTCTCTTGGTGTTGCGCTGTGCTAACTTGGGTGAGGGGTGACATGGATGAAGTGAAACTATTCTTTTTACTCTTTTCAGTGCTTTTGTTCTCATTTATGTACTCTACTGGGATGCTGTAACTTCTCTACTGGATTCCAGAATTCTCATGAAGGTATTGTCATCAATGGATAGTTGTTAAATCAGTGCCTTTGTGGAGATAAGAGCTGAAACTTTCTATTTAACTATCTTGATGCCATTGCTAGCATCTTGTGCCTTTTTGATAAATTATTTTTTATCTTTATGTATTATATGACAATTATCGACATCTTCTGATGCCAATCAAACTCTGCCACCATAAATTTCTAAATATTTGCTTTTTTTTTTATCATGGCCATCTTTCTTAGATAACCAAGTTTTACACAAATTATCTTAGATTGTTTCTTCTTAGATTGATATATTCTGATATTTCTAATCTTTTTGTTCAAATTTTGTTTTTCATCTAATTATAGGCCTTTTGCCTTTTTCAGTATTGTATTCCTAGTACCTGGCACTAGACAACAGTAAAATACATTGAACTTAAATTAATGCATTTAGATTATTATTCGCGAAATCTTTTAAAATGCAAAGCCTGATGTTGTTATTCCTCTGTGTAAAATATTAAAACAATTTAATTAGTCAGTATTGCCTATAAATTCATTATGTTGGCATAAAAGACTCTATGAGCTGGCCCTGATTATTGCTCCAAGCTCCCCAATGATTTCCTCCTCTAAGTGTTGACAACCTATCTCACCTCTTCTCAACCTGAATGACTATATTTGGTTTTCAAGACTCATCTCAAATACCTTGTTAATTCATACGAGAGCTAATTATTTTCTCTGTGCTACAGGTATAATCTGCAGGTAACCCTATTATCATCATAGTTCTCTAAAACTGCCATCGTTATATATCTATATCTCCCCTGAAGTGATCATTCATATAGGAAAGAGATTTAATTTCCTTAAATCTTATGTGTTGAAAACATAATCAATGCTCAATAAATGTTATATGACTAAATCAGGAATAAATGAATACATTGATATACTGGTAAGGTTTGACATCCTTAAGAAATTGTAGGTGATTACATGTAAGAGAAAAGACAATTTTAGAGGATTTTAAGAAGAATAAAAAATCAATAAAAAAGTACTGTTAGCTTCCATGTGAACTGAAAATTTAGTAAAATTAAATTTAAACATGATTATTATAAAAATTATATTAGTATAAAATTTAATTTAAATATTAATTATTACAGTATAGCTTAGGTTTTCTTTTATATACCAAGGAAAATGATATAATAAGAAATAATGGTTGTTAAACACATAACTAAGCATCTTAATAAAAATGCCATTTTTAATAAAAAGTTTTTTAGTTTCTCACAAAGTTACATATTTTAAAGTTTCAAAGAACAACAAAACAATCTTAGGTCTAGCTCTTTAAACTTAGCTTCTTGACCATCAATATCATTTAGAATCTGCATCTATTGTGTGTCTTTATCATAGCTGAGTATTAACTGATATATATAAATGTAAGTTTTTTCAGAAAACCAGAAGAGTTATTTTACTGTTTTCAATAAAATTATATATATTTAAAGTATACAACATGATGTGTGTATATGTGTATGATTACAGCAAAAGATTACTCTAGTCAAGTTAGTTAACATATTCATCTTACAGTTGCCTTGGTTTTTTATTTTTATTTTCTTGTGGTAAGACCTGAGATCTACTCTCAGTAAATATCTGGTATACAATACAGTGTTATTGATTATAATCACCATGCTGTACATTCGATCTCTAGAATTTATTCATCCTACATAACTGAGACTTTGTACTCTATGAGCAATATCTTTCCATTTCCTCCACTTTTCTGCCTCTAGTAACCACCTGGAGAGTTACTTTAGAATATGGATTGTGACTTTAATCTGTTGCTTTCCTTTGTTAGTATTATTGATCTGAATTTAAGATGCAAAAATGTAAAACTCATGGAAGGTAACATAAGAGAAAAACTAGATGACCCTGGGTATAATGATAAATTTCTAAATATAATACCAAAGGCATCATTAATAAAAAAAAAATTATTGATAGGCTGGACTTCATTAAAATTAAACTTTGCAAAAGACAATCTCAAAATAATGAGAAGGCAAATCACAGATTGGGAGAAAATGCAAAAGATATAACTTATGAAAGACTGTTATCTAAAATATAAAATAACTCTGATAACTCAATAATAAGAAAATATACAACCCTATTAAAAAAAAATGAACAAAAGACCTGAAAAGACACCTCATGGAAAAAAAAATGTAGATGACAAGTAAGCACATGAAAACATCTTCAGCATCTTATGCTATTGGGGAATTGCAAATTAAAACAACAATACGTACTACCACACAACTATCAGAATGGCCAAAAAATGAACACTGACAACACTAAATGCTTACAAAGATGTAGACTAACAGGATTTTCATTATTTGCTTGTGGGAAGACAAAATGGTACTGCCACTTTGGAAGACAGTTTAGTAGTTTCTTACAAGACTAAACATACTCTTCAATACATAATCCAGTAATTGTGCTTCTTGGAATTTACCAAAATAAAATAAAAAGGTATGTTCACATAACAAATTGTGCACATGTGTTTATAGCAGTTTTATTTATAATTTACAAAATCTAGAAACAATCAAGATGCCTCCAGTAGGTAAATGGATAAATAAACCATAGTATACCCTGACAATGAAATATTATCAGTTTTTATAAACAAATCAGCAATCAAGCCATTAAAAATCGTGGAGCAATTTTAAATGCATATTACCAAGTGAAAGAAACCAGTCTGAAAATGCTACATACTGTATGAATGCAACTATCTGACATTCTGAAAAAGATGGTAAAAATATCAGTGATCAGAAGTTGCCAAGTGTTAGGAGGTAATGTAGTAGGATTCTTGCATGGAGAGACGTGACACTAAGGCTTTTCTTTCCAGGAAGCAACTTCATTCCTGCTGGCACCATTCAGTTGGTCTCATACCCAAAGAACTGAGTCCTGAACACCACGTGGCACAGTTTTTTATATATTTTTTACTTCTTTGTCTCCCATATATGGTAACCCTTGACAAACATGTAGTCTGATTAAGTGGTCTCATATTACAAGGTTGTGAAGGATGTTGTCACCTATGTGTATTGCCCCGTTGCCTTAAGGTTTTTTTTCTTTTCTTTTTTTTTTTTTCTTTCCTTAGGGAGGGGACCCTACCACAATGGGAAGTATTAATAGGAAGAGCAGAGAAACAACACCCCCCCACAATGTCCCCACCGCCCAACAAAAAATGAGTTCCTATCTTGTTTGGTCCAAATTATACATTGTTTGGACAGCTATACAGCCATGAAATTGCCCGCTGTATTCTTTCTTTGCACTTTAAAATCATGGAGGTTTGGGGCCCCTGGGTGGCTCAGTCGGTTGAGTGGCCTACTTCGGCTCAGGTCATGATCTCACAGTCGGTGAGTTCAAGCCCCGCAATGGGTTCTGTGCTGACAGCCCGGAGCCTGCTTCAGATTCTGTGTCTCCCTCTCTCTGGCCCTCCCCCATTCATGCTATGTCTCTCCCTGTCTCAAAAAAATAAACATTAAAAAAAAAATAAAACAAATAAAATCATGGAGTTTTAATTAATAGAGAATTAACTGTATTTACCCATAGTATATCATAACATAAACATTTTTCATTTACTTAGTTTGGAAAAACTATAAATATTCTTTCTTTCTTTGTAATAATTAACTAATAATTACACAAGTTGTTTTATCCTTGATTCTATCTCTTAGCCTTGTACTTAATATAAATCTTCAGGTTCAGTTACCCCACCGCTGATTATAAGTACTGTCTACTATTTCCCCCAAAAGTTTATTGTTACTGTGTCATATTTTTAGGGAGCATTTGATTTAATTCCTGCAGTTCATTTGGACTTTCTGGCTTGCATGAGCCAAATTCAGTTAATAGCATTTTTTAAATACCCATTGTCATCTTTTTCAGAAGTCTAACCAAATTATTTGTCCTACATTTAACATCATATAAACTTTTTTTGGGTTTTTGTTAGTTAATGTGAACTACAATGATGATGCATTATTTTTCTGTTAACAATGTCTAAAATTGGAACATAAGAGCACAAATTAATTCACTGAATATAAAAAGTAAAAAAAAAAAGTTTGATTTTCATAACAAGTCTTAAAAACTATGACTTTCAAATGCAAAAACTGGACAGTTGACTTTTTTGTGTATGTTGTTTTAATTTTTAAAACTTTGTTTTTTTTATATATTAGTAGAGATCAGAATTTAACCAAAAATTATAGGGTGGGGAAAGAATAGGATACATAGAACTATTTTCTTACTATACAGAGTAAATACTTAAAAACAATACTTAATTGGCTGTAAAATGATGGAAAAGAGGGGAGCTACATTAGAAAATCCTTAGATAATGTCAGAGAAGCCAAGGGAACAGAAAAATTGTGTTGGTCTTTCAATCTGGAATTCTGGGAAGCGTCAGCCCTAACAAATAACACTACAGCAACATGAGGTGGCCATTAAAGTGAAAATGCCAGCAGACCAGATATTGACAGCAAGAAGATCAAGAAAGTAACTCATTTCTTTTGGGATCTGATATATAATAAAGATGCTTAGTTTTTGATTCTGCATATGTAAATGGGAGTGTTCCCACTGTGTATCCACTGTGTATTAAGTCAACATGATGATACAGCAAATATTGATGTAGATGAGAACATGAAGACCATCAGAGGGAGAGATACCCAGTAGGGGAACCTATTCAACAAAGTTGGAAAATATAGCACTCCTAGGAGCCATCTCTATTCATAGTTTCTGCATAGTGTCAAGTTATTTTATGTAGCAGATGCCTGTAAAAAACAAAACAAAACAAAACAAAACAAAACAACAACAACAACAACAACAAAAACGATCACAGAGAAGATGCTTATGATTATATGATTATATACCAATATCTTATTGGCCAATAATTATTGGATTATTGTGGTGATGAGGCAAATATTCACCCATAACTTGAGAAGCTAGGTGTCCCTGTAGAAGAGTTTATACAATTAGGTACTTATGCTTTTGAAAGGGGAATGTGATTCTTTGTGTAAAGCATCCTCATGAAGATTTCTTTTTCTTTCTTCATCTTGTTTTTGCTTTTGGTGTCCCTAATTACTGCTTGCTGGTATACAGCACTTGGATCATCTCCAATCTTCATGAAAACAAAATCTAATAACACTAAATATCTGGAATGTCTTCATCTCTTTCCAACCAGGATACTCCTTGGATCCTATGAAAATTTGCTTACTACCTCTCCAAAAACTAGCTTCTTATAACAAAATATATAAAAAAAGGCAACTACTAATGAGTTAAAAATATTTTTTGCTCTTCTATTTATCTCAACCAAGAGGGCTCACTAAAATGTCACACAAAAGTGGGAGAATATCTCCTCACACTGATTACCTGTCCACCTATGTTTCCACCTACATTCAGAAGTTAGTTAGAGGTTTCTAAATGTGCCATGTTTTGGCTTGTCAGGCAGCTTGCTTTCTATTCAGTACTTTCTACAACTGTTTTTCTATCCAGTACTTTCTACTACTGTTTTCTTTAAGTCTTCTTTTTTTCTCTTCTCTTGCCATTTCCATCTCTTGTTAGGAAAACAAAGAAAAAAGAAGTAAAACATGCGTATAGTTATAAAAATAAGTACCAAAAACCATAATAAAAACAAAAGTCTGTTGTCAAATTTCCCCATACTGGGAAAGAAACAGATTTAACTATTTCCTCTTCTTGGTTACCCGATAATGTTAAATAGCATACCTATGCTACAATTTCTTGCATTAATTCTGGACATTATCTATTGACTCTTAGCTATGAAAGATGAAGCTGTGAACCCCTTACATTATTTCCAATATTATTCTCTCAACTTCCCCTTACAGCTATTAACCTCTTAATTATCCAGTATCACTTGATTCATCTCTATATAAATATGAAAATATTAGTAATACTATCCTTGACTCTATGTCTACTCCTCCCTTTTACATCCCAATTTTTAAAACTATATCTTTATTTTCACATCATCCAGGTTAAAAACACTGGTAATATTTTTGTCTTCTGCATATTATATTATAGGTTAATTCTAAAGGTGAAACGTCTTCTTCTTAAATTCCATAAATTACTGAAATCATTACATATTTTACCTTGCTTCAAATGTTTTTTGCAACTTTCTTGTATATTATCTTTACATTCCCTCCGGAATGCTTAATTGCTTTTCTTTTTTTATTACAAAAATATATATCTTGCTTTTAGTATATCATTAATATTTTCAGTGTATCCCCATACTGAGTGTTAAAAATACATTTTCTCATAAAAATCACCATCTTTATTTTTCAACATCTTTATTATAAATAAACAATATAAATCAACATTTTTATTCTAAATAGCTGGAAATTGAGCTCTAGGAAGACAACTGGGCAGAGTCGTAATGGAAGACAGAGGTAACATATTGCCTCCTGAGAGATAAATGACCTTAATTACATTTCTATGATTGGAAATTAGAGAAGAAACTGGGTTTCAGGTCCCGGTAGGGATTATGATTTTCCATAACTCACATGTTCAGATTGTCACAGAACTCATCAATCAGAGTCAATTATCTCATTTCTATTCAATAGAACTTCATTAGGTGAATGTATCTGAGATGATTGAAATTAAATGAGGAGTAACATATATCCACTTGTTCTTGTAGTATAACTTTGGGATCACTGTATTGGATTCTATATTGGCTGCTAAAATGAGCAGTTTCTAAATTTCAGTGGATTAACCAAACACAGGATTACTTTTTTAAATTTTTCCCCTAATTTAACTGATGCTAGTGAGGAATGTTTCTTGAAACTTTTATCTAGTAGTTATTCTTTTTTTTTTAATATTCATTAATTTTTGAGAGAGAGAGAGAGAGAGAGAGAGAGCAAGTCGGGGAGGGGCAGAGAGAGAGGGAGACAGAAAATCCCAAGTAGACTCCACACTGTCAGCACAGAGCCCATTGTGGGGCTCAAACTCATGAACTGTGAGATCCTGACCTGAGCTAAACTCATGTCAGACGCTTAACCAACTGAGCCATCCAGGTGCTCTCATATAGTATTTATTCTGGATACCAGGATCCTTCTACTATGTGACTTCAACATCTGAAATCCTTTACTTATAGTCATCAGGATGAGGTTCAGCTCCTAGCCAAGACTCTCACAGGAAATTTTAGGGACCAGGACAAAGTAAGGTATACACTACTGCCCACATTCTGTTGTCCAGAACTAGTCATACGGTACTAATTTAATTACATACAATTGTGGAAAATGTAGTCCCTCTGTGTGCACTAAATGACCAAACAGGATTGGTGGGAATCAATACAGTCATGTTACCAAAACTCCACACATCCTGATTGTTGCTAAATGCCATGCTGGAAGGATTTTTCTCCTGGAGAATCTGTAATGTAATTAAAAAAAAAAAAGACATGTAGGAATTAGTTGACATATATTGAGAAATTAGAAAATTAACATTTTTCTGAGGCCTAAAATTCTTTATTATAGAAAAATAATATGTTAGAATATCATTTGCAAATATGAATAGAATACCATGTGATACAGACTTTATCATACAAGAGCAGAGCTATGATAAGCCTATCTTATGACTTGGCAAGGATAAAATAATATTTTATTTAATCTTTTGTCTAAATACATTTTATTGTCCTTTTTCTTTCTTTTTAAATGCATTGCCACAATTGACTACTTTCTTTTTGTTTTGATTTCTTTGAATTTAGAGACATTTTTGTTGGAGCATGTAGGTGACAATCAAATAGCTATTCTTTGTATGCTACTTACTAAACTCTAGGTAACTCAGCCAAGAAGTGGGTTAAATGATGTTTAGGTGAGTTTTCATTACTCTAGAGAATCATGTAACTGGATAAAAATCAGCTCTCAAATGTAATAGAACATTATTTATTCTGGTGTGTAAGCATGTAAACATGACAAAGTGAAGCTGTTAAAACAATGAAATATTATCCCTCCAAAGATTTCTAGCACAATTTAATATTTTACAACATCAGGTTTACTCTTAAGAATATCTGATTTTGTCATATATATCTTTTAACTTTCCCTCCTCTCTAGTGGTTCCTGCTTTAGGGAATGTCAGTGTTCCTTGTTTACTAATATTGACATCTATGATTAATGAAAGCTTATCATCTGAGATAGTTTGCTCCCACTGGAACTCCCTACAATATTGTAAAGCATATATATACTTTATGACGTATTATTTTAACACAAGAATTCAGGTAAGATAATATTTTTATGAATTATGGAGCCAGACATCCATTCTGTAATAAGGAGTCTGCCAAGAGATGATACCACCACAGAAGGAATTTAGGAAAATTCTAGTGTTGTCATAGTTCTACTGCAGACCCTTTGCCAGAGAGTGTGGTCGTAGCAAAGGATCAAAGAGCAAGAATGAGAGCAAGAGCAGGTGAGAGAGGAAAGAGGGATTCATTTTAAATAGAAAAACCTAGAGGTGTCTGGGTGGTTCAGTAGGTTGAGTGTCTGGCTCTTGGTTTTAGCTCAGGCCATGATCTCCAAGTTCATGAGTTTGAGCCCTGAGTTGAAGTCCATGCTTATTGTGTAGAGCATACTTGGGATTCTCTTTCTCTCTGTCTCTCTGCTCCTCCCTTGTGCTTTCTCTCTGTCTCATTCTCTCTCTCTCTCAAAATAAGTAAACTTACATATAAAATAAAATAAAATAAAATAAAATAAAATAAAAACCTGAAAAAAGGATGATAAATAATTTTCTTTTAAATTTTTTTTTTTCAAAGTTTTTTATTTATTTTTGGGACAGAGAGAGACAGAGCATGAACGGGGGAGGGGCAGAGAGAGAGGGAGACACAGAATCGGAAACAGGCTCCAGGCTCCGAGCCATCAGCCCAGAGCCTGACGCGGGGCTCGAACTCACGGACCGCGAGATCGTGACCTGGCTGAAGTCGGACGCTTAACCGACTGCGCCACCCAGGCGCCCCAATAATTTTTTTTTTTTTTATGGTATAAAGGGATTGAAACAACTTCTGCTCTTAAATTTAAAAATTTAACCTGCATTTAAATCTTTTGTTATATCTGGGCATATTCACCACAGAATTCAGACATATTTTTTTTCACTTCTTAGATTTCTTTCTTATAATGGATGGCACATGAAGAGAATTAATAAGGATTTCTTTAAAAAAATTAGTGGGAAATTGTATTTAGTATGCTCATAACATTCTAAATAATAACAAGTTACTCCATGATGTTAATTAATCTTAAAAATATTATAAAATATGTGCTAAATATGACCATAATTCACAGATTTTGATCAACAATAGATGCCTACTATTTGGGTCTTAAATTATTACGTAAAGTAGTAAAGTTAGAAAAATCAGTATGATCTATTTAAAACAGAATGTTGTTCTAAACATAAAGTCCATACATAATCATTTAGTAGAGAATATCAGTGCTATTTCTGTTCACAGTTTTTACATCTTCAAACTACACTTTCCTTTCTTCTTACTTGAGAAATCATGCAATTCAAAAAGGGATTTTTATCTTAGCCTGTGGTGCCCAGAAAGCAAGTCTGAGGCAGAGTGCTTAATTGCTATTGTTTTATTAGGTAGTTCCATCCCAGGGAGTAGAAGTGAGGGACAGGAAAGTAAAATAGGTTAGAGAATATTTTAGTGAATTGACTGCTGCTAA
Source organism: Neofelis nebulosa (assembly GCF_028018385.1). NCBI lineage: Eukaryota > Metazoa > Chordata > Mammalia > Carnivora > Felidae > Neofelis > Neofelis nebulosa. The sequence goes on along the minus strand of NC_080791.1, from coordinate 34,385,301 downwards.
ATTATTCTTTTTATCCTTTAGGATGCTCTGATAGAATTCAAATATACTTCTCAGTTCTCATAGGCCTGACTATCATGGGATGAGAAAGGCAGAAGAGCTTACCCATGGTTTCACACCTCCTATTAATAAAAGTGTTGCTCAGTGGAGTGTTAGCACAAGACTACTTTTAGGGTGTGCATATATAAAAACCAAGAAGAAGCCCATGAAATACTCCTTAGGAAATCCCCTGGGTAGGAAATGCAAGCAGGAGGCAAGGAGTTGTAAAGATGTCCTTATATGGAGTATGTGAGATCCCACACAGGTCAAATTACCATAGTGGCAGCTACAACAAATCACTGGTAAAGCCTGGAAGATCTGAAGTGGAGAATGTGGGAAGAATGATACATTCCAACTCTAGCACTACAGAGATATACTACTACCCTTCATATCTGGCTTTCATACTATAATATGGAGTCTCCATAATTGTGAGGACAGTATACCCTCGTTTCTTTTCTGGGCAGAGCAGGGGACGGCTGAGGTAAAATTCAATTATTTCTAATCTCCCTCAAGGTGCTAGCTTGCTTAATGTCTGAAAGATTTAAGGAACAAGGATCTGTAAAGCAAACTACAGCCTCTGCTGCTTCATCTGATCTGCCCTGACACCATTATCAATATTCACTGCTGCTCTATTCTATTACTCTTCGACATTTCCCTTACTTTTAGCCAGTATTTGACTAGTCTTTGTCCTTTATTAATGGAATGACCCCAGACCTTTATTCTTAGAGTTCTAAAACTTTAGTAGTCTTGTCTTTACCAGGCCATGGTTGCTGTCATTAGCATATGCTGGTTCAATGGGCCAGGCAAAGCAGGTGGTATTGCCACAGTTAACCCCTTGGCTTCCAGGCAGAATCCTCCCTACTTTTATTGTCCTGTCTCCAGAGCAACAAGCCTAGTGTCTCATAGTAATGTGACCATTATCTTACTATCATAGGGGATCCAAAGTGAATCAGTTATATTTGTAACTTCATACTAAAGGGATCCCTACTAAAATCCTTATTGGAAGTGTTTCTCCCCTAGTAACTAGGCTTTCAACATAGCAAAGTCTGAGTTGGTGAGAATGTGAGAACACTTGAAGTTAAGGTGGAGGAATCAATCCTACAAACCTCTTATTTCCAATACTCAATGTGTTATAGGAGTTATGTTAATCAATGATTGGGCAAATATATTGGGCCAGTCATGCAAAAATGGGGATGAAGAAGCTGCAGATAGAAATCAGCTGACACTGGGATGCATAGGTAGTTCAGGAGGTAGAGCTTCCACCTCTTGATTTCAGCTCAGGTCATGATCTCCTGGTTCGTGGGTTTGAGCCCAGGGTCAGGCTCTGTGTTGGTAGTGTGGTGCCTGCTTGGTATTCATTGTCTCCATCTCTCTCTTCCCCACCCCTGCTCTCTCTCTCTCAAAAATAAATACATAGATATTTAAAAAAAAAGAAGCTGACATCTATGGGATGGGTCATGTACATTCATTACTGAAATATTTCTCTCTGAATAATTCTCTCTAATGAGCATTACAATGAAAAACAAAGATCTACATGTTTTGTGACCATACACATAGGTACATTAATTATCTTTTCTATACATCCTTTGAACCCAATACTCTATTCTTTTTTTCTTCAGGCATCTAAACTGGTAGAGCATTCTTTATAACTCAAGAATCCATGTTTACAATTAATTCAGCAATCTATTTTTTCTGGCTTCTTTTGATGATTACTATAACATATAACATTATATATGTATATATATATATTTTTCATATATATTTATAAAATGAATCTTTAGTAAATATATGCCTATAAGGAAAGTGATTAGTGCTATAGAAATGTGATAGAGTCCAATTTTTAAATCTTTTCCAGTCTATTGTTTATTTATAAGTTTAGTTACATAGTTGATATCTGAATTGAATAAAGATGATCTGAGGCAGTTAAGTTTGTTTCCTCCTTTTGGAAGACAAATTAAAGAATATGATCAAATTTGAGGTTAGTTTAAGTCACTGATTCAAAAAATAAAGTCAGAGTGATGATAATGATAGCAATCTTAGTAAATTCGAGCACTGTGTAGAGTACTCTCTTTTGGACTCATTTGATATATTCAACCAACAACCATAGTAAACAACATTATTAATATTTTTTTTATTTTATAAATAAAATAGGTTATTTTAACCTATTATAAAATAGGTTATTGAGTATGAGTAATCCTTCACCTTTGTCATTATTAACAATCACTTCAACCAAAGTTGTCTAATACAGGGCTCTTGAAAATACCATGAGTTTATACATTTAGATAACAAATATTGACTGAGAAATTTAAGCACTAGAGATACAGTAGTAACTAAGTTTTGTTCTAGTGAGATTCAGAATAAAGTTATTAACATATAATATATCATCAGTTAAAATAAGCATTGAAAAGAAAATTAAGGCAGGATAAAGGGATAGACAATGACAAAGAAGGGTAGCTGGGGTGTTCAGAGAAGTTCCCTCTGAGGAAATGATATTTGAAGAAATGTTTGGCCTATATATTTTTTTAGCAAATAGGGAGATAAAAGATTCATTTTTCTTATATGTGACCTAAACTTCTCATTATTGTGATCATGGATTATAATGCAATATTTAAATTCCATAAGATTTCAATAACATTTACTAAATATAGTAAAATTTAAAATAATGCATATGACCATATGAAATTTTATACTCATTCTGATATTGCTGGCTATGCATTCCTTACAGGAAATTTATTACAAGTCATTTGTTATGGGAAAAGAAATATTGCAGGAAGTTATTTTCCTGAGAATCAAAATCTACAGAGGTGCCTACACATTGACTTTATTTGCATGTAGCACCATTCAGAGACATTCAAATCAAAGCTTTAGAGTTCTCCCCTGGAACTGAAGAGACTCACTCCATGAGATTCTATCAAATTTAGAAGTAATCAAATCCATGTGGCAAGTCAAGGACTAAATGAAATATTTCTTAATCTTTAGTGGAATGTGTGTGCTCAGTATTTAAGGTTTAACTCCAAAATAATGGAACTGTGGTACCCCTTTGCTTTCCTGCCAGGCTATATCATGCTAGTAGAACTAAATAGATTTAATCTTAAACTATATCCATTTGTCTAACAAATTTAATGGCAACACTAAATTCTTGACTCTTTTATCTTAATGGGAATAAATAATTGCTTCACAATACCCTAACATTCTTTATATCTTGAGTTTAAAAGGTGAAGCAAATCTTGTTACCTTCTGGTAATAGGGTCTAATAAGCTGATGTAACTTTAATAGCTTAAAGAAAAACACTTCAGGGGTTCTGGGGGGAAAAAGTCTATGGAAAATAAAGTTTTATACAAAGTTTTCCAGTCTGTTAGTCTGAGATAGTCTGTGAGAATTAGGTTACCACAGATGACTATGGTGAAGTCACATACTTTTTTATATTATTTTAAAAATTTTTTTTTGTGTGTGTGGATAAACGAATGCAGGCTAACAGAGTTGATGGGCTTGTTCCCACTTCCATCACTAGGTAAAGGTATTACTTAATTTTCTAGTACTTTATATTTATCTTTTTTTCACCCATGATATTCATCTAAACCTTAGGGAACTAGGAAATGTAAATAAAAGCCTATTTTAAGAGTGAAACAATGAATACCTAATAAATGCTTTCACACATTTAGGGGCACCTCAGTGGCTCAGTTCGTTATGCATCTGAGTCTTCGTTTCAGCTCAGTTCATGATCCATGGTTCTTGGGATCCAACCCACATCAGGCTCTGTACTGACAACACAGAAGCCTGCTTAGGATTCTCTCTCTCTCTCTCTCTCTCTCTCTCTCTCTCTCTCTCTCTCTCACACACACACACACACACACAAAATGAATAAATAAAAACTTAAAAATTTTTTTCACACATTTAAAAGAGATGTCCAGTGTTTGTTTATATGGTTATAATTAATCTAATTAGCACAGAGATAAACATTTTGCAATTTAACGTCTTACAGATAAAATATAAAATAATTGACTCAAGTTCTTAGTAAGTTAAAATTATCATATATGTTATGTAATTCCTTTATTGAAATCATGACTTCATTTGTCTCATCTATGCTACAAATAAGCCTTTTGCCATGTATATATCTCATGAAATATGGTGTTTTCTGGAATGTCTATATACAAACATTCTGAATGTCTTATTCACCTAGCACATCAGAGAGAAAGCTAACAGCTAGGACATAAAGACCATGTTACATTATGCTATGAAGTTTGTGTTTTGTCCTGAAGACAATGAAGGATTTCTAACAGTAGAAAGCTAGTCAATTAATCCTTTAGAAACAACATTCTCAAACAGGATGGATTGGAGAAGGGGTAGTATTTCAATTCTGTGAAGCAATTAAGAGGATAATGTACCAATCTAGGAAAGAAGTAACAAAGGCTTGATCTTTAGTAGCAAGAAGTATAGAGGGAGATTTTAAAGAGAACAAATAGGCAAAACCAATAGGTTTTGGTGAATAGACTGGGAAGATGAGAAAGAAGAATGAGTTTTGTTTTACTAGATTGAGGGACTCTGTAGACTAAACCTCCGTTTACTGAGATGTGAAGAGAATGGAGGAGGAGGAAGAACAATGTAAAAGAAGGAAGAGTTTTCCTTTCGCTAAGTTAGTTTGAAATGTTGCAGTATATTCAAGCATAAACTTTTTGAAAACTATTTAGTATATTAAACTACAAATCGACTGAGATAGAGATTTAGTTGTCAGTTATTACTTATATAAGCTTATTTAATCACAATAGATATGTACATGCAGCTATTTTTTGAGAAAGAAAAAAAGAGGACTGAGGTAAAACTCTGTGAGGTTTAATATTTAAGAATATATAGCAGACTAGAACCCATAAAAATGATTTTTAAGAAGTGGTCACAAAGGTAGTGTATGAAAGGTGGGATTTGACTTCCAATAAATCAAAGGAGGAGAGTGTTTCTTTTCATCTTCTCATTATTTAAAAAATTTTTTTTAATCTTTATTTTTGAGAGAGACAGTGTATGAGCAGGGGAGGAGCAGAGAGAGAAGGAGACAGAGAATCTGAAGCAGGTTCCAGGCTCTGAGCTGTCAGCACAGAGCCCAACACGTGGCTAGAACTCACGAACCTTGAGATCAAGACCTCTGAGCCGAAGTTGGACGCTCAACCGACTGAGCCACCCAGGTGCCCCATCATCTTCTCATTCTTAATATTTAGTATTTTACTGGATACATTAAAAGTGCTCTACATGTCATTAAAGAAGAAATCCAACTTCAACAGTCAGGTCTTACTCATTGCAGGTTTCCTATGAGGTATATGGGAACAGGGAATGAATTAACATTTGCAAAGGCGTAAAGATAATTCTTCAGATTAGGCTAATGGCTGACTAGCAAGATGCTGAGGAAGTAAAATGCAAGCATTAAACACATTCTGCCTCCCTGTATGTAATCATACAGGATACTCTAGATGAGATATTGAATGATGGATTTGCGGCAATCTTTGTGATGTTGTTGGGAAAATGCCATCGATAACTCAGGCTAGATATAGTGAAAACACTTCCTGCTCATCAATAACTATGGAGTTTAATGTATATCCATCCAAAGTTTGAAAGCAAGAACCCTAACCTTAGGCCCTGCTAATCACAATCAAAAGAAGAAAACAGAGGGGAAGCAAAACATAGTGATTACATATATGAGATTTGTAGTCTTAAAAAGGCCAGAATGCAAGTATAGATTCCAACACTTTGGTTTTGGGTATATTACCCTTGTGGAGCTCAATTTATTCATCTGAAGATGCGAATGTTAGTGCTATCTACATCACAGACATGGAGAATGAAAAAAAAAATGTTTGTAAAATGCCTTGTACAGAGCATGGCGCATGTAAGAACTCAAAAAAGAGTAAGTAGGATATACCAATATTTAGAAACTCACTAGAGAAGAGTATATCAGTCCCAGATAGAGTGACATTAACTTGATATTGATCAATTAATTTTTATGGAAACTGGTTAAGTTTTAATAAACCTATACATTTTCTAAAAATAAAACTAGGGAGAAATTAAAATGTTTTGAGAAAATTATTTTTAATTATTTTATTATATTAATTTAATTTGTTTTATCAAAATAATTGGAGTTAGAAAGCATGGAGTTAAAAAAAAACTGAGTTAGATATTCAGGAAAGATTGGTCAGAATCCATTTTTGAAAAAAATACAAGAGAACACTGCCTTTCATGGAAGTTCTGGCTGTTAAGAGAAAACATGGTTATAGTTGAAATCAAGAAAAAAACTAGTGAATACAGATAGAAAATTACTCTTTTTCTCCAAGGATGTAGTAGTAGCAAAACCCAGAAAGGAATTAACCCTAGCTCTCTAAGTAAAGGTAATAATGACATGAGTCAGGGCATGAAAATAAAATTAGCTAATGAAGAAGGAGTAAACAAAGAAAAACCTAAAATATCCAAGAAGAGTTGGAATGACATGCATATAACCTATCATACAGTATTAAGATTGTGAGCATGGAAATAAATTTAACTAAATGTTCATTGTTTGATATTACAGATTTCTTTATATAGCTATAAAAAGTGGGATGTACCTGATATGTTATAACTATAGCAAAAAGATGAGAAAAGTTCAAGGTAGGTTCCAAATGGTTTCAAAGGCAACAAAACTCTAATAATCTGACAAATTTTCCTGGAGTTGATTGTGATCAGGGATTTCATTTCCCACATTGCTAGCTATTGTGCATTCAGGTTCATAGTCTTGGCCATTTTATACTAGTTGCCCTTGTAATATCTTTATATTTACCTAATGGGTCCCCATACAACATAGGGGGTTTAGAGTTAAGAGACTAGGTCACATTTTCAATGTCTTTTTGATATTTTTGTTCCTTTTCTGTAGTTCTTCTTAAGATCATGCCCTGTAACAGGATAAATTTTTATAATAAGGCATAATGTATAAAAATTATACCACATTTTCTTCTTATAGCTCTTAATAGCATTATAGAAATTCAGAGTAGAGTCATTGTGCCATTTGTTATTATAGTTTTATGCCTCCTATATCTGTTTACCTCTTCATTACTACAGCTCACTTCTTGCTCAAAGCTTTTATTATCTCGAGTATCAGTTATTGCAGTTGTTTCTTACCTAATTTTCTTTATTCTAATTCACCATAATCAGAGGTAATTTTTCTTAAGCAAGTCTCCTTATGTTCTACTGCCCTCCATCTAGCTAGCATTATTTTCTACTTTTCAGTTTCCAAAGGAAACTCTACCCTCCACAGTATTCAGACATGAGATCTGTATAAGCTTGATTTCCTGCCAAATGTATGAAAGTAGGCTATGATTTTCTGAAGCCACCCATTGTACTTCATAGCTGTGTCTCCAGTGATGGGCTTAAGAATGTATACATAACACAGTAGGAGACAATGAAGTGTCAGGAGTTTTTAGGGCTTCTCAAGAAAAATGTATCTTTTCTCCTTGCAGGGAGGTGAAAGAAATACGATTTTTCTTCCTGTGGACATTACAGTGAGCGTTGTGAGGTCTGAAACCATTGCAGTCATCTTTATCTATTATCAGGGGAACTAATTTTAGGATTAAACTGACATGTTAGAGTGAGTAGAGCCAAAGATGGAGCTTTGATTGGTATAACAAACTTCCAGTGATGCCATGATTAAAGCCATTCCTACCTCTGATTTTTGCAATCACGTAAACCAATAAATTCCCTTGTTGCCTTAAAGCAGTATTGACTTTATGCCTTCCTTCCCCATCAAAATCATTTTATCAGATAGAAGATCTTTTGTCGATAATACTACATCCATATTTTTTCAATGCTGAATTTTGTTTGAATTTTGTTTCTACTAAAACAGTTAACACTCAATATTCCAGAATTTGAACTTGGACTACTACCTAGCAATTCATTTTTCTCTTGAATTTTTAACAAAAGTATTAAACCTCCTTAGTATCAATATTGTCTTATATAAAATCTTTACACAATAGGTTGATGAAAAGTTTTTTATTCTAACAACTAATTAATCCCTGGTAAAAAAGTTAAATCTATTTGACACACTTGTCATAATTTCTTTTGTTTACAATGATATTTTTCTGTTTTATTGACATACAATTGACATATATAATTGTATAAGTTTAGGGTATATTGCATACAGATTTGATGTATGATATATCGTGAAATGATTGCTACAATAAGTTTATGTAACATCCATCAGCTCACATGATGACATTTTTTATGTGATGAGAACTTTCAAGATTTATGTCTTAGGAACTTTCAAATATGCAATAGGATATCTTTAGCTATGGTTGCCATGCTGCACATTACATCCCCAGAACTTATTTATCTAATAGCTGGAAGTTTGTAATTTTTGATTACCTTTATCTACCCCCTCACCTGTAGCAACAAACAATCTGTTCTCTGTTTCTGTAAGTTTAGGTGTTGTTGTTTTTTTTTTTTTAATAAGTGAAATCATATAGTATTTGTCTTTTTCTTTCTGATTTATTTCACTTAGTATAATGCCCTCAGGTATTATCCATGTTGTCACAAATGGTTGACAGAGTTGGGGGGGGGGGAGGAGGGAGGGAAGGAGACAGGAAGGGAGAAAGACAGAGAGAGAGTGCACATTTTCTTGCTCCATTTACCCATTAATGGACACAGATTGTTTGCAAGTCTTGGCTATTGTAAATAATACTGTAATTAACATAGGGGTCCCAATATCTCTTCAAGATAGTGATTTTGTTTCCTTTAGATATAGGACTTCCAGTACTATGTTGAATAAAAGTGTTAAGAAAAGACATGCTTGTCCTGTTCCTGACTTTACAGGAAAGGTTCTCAGTTTTTCCCCATTGAAAATGATGTTAGCTATGGTTTTTCATAAATGGCCTTTATTATGTTGAGGTGTTTCCTCCAAACCTACTTTGTTGAGGTTTTTATAAGGAATGCAGGTTGCACTTTGTCACATGTTTTTTCTGCCTTTATTGAAATGTTCATATGGTTCTTATGCTTTTTCTTACTGATGTGATGTATCACTTTGATTGATTTGCAAATATTGAGCCACACTTGCAACCCAGGAGTAATCCTACTTGATTGTGGTGAATGTTTTTTTTTTTTTTTTTTAAGTTTTAATGTTTATTTATTTTTGAGAGAGAGGGAGAGAAACAGCGTAAGCAGGGGAGGGACAGAGAGAGAGGGAAACACAGAATCTGAAGCAGGCTCCAGGCTCTGAGCTGCCAGCAAAGAGCCCAATGTGGGATTTGAACTCACGAACCACGAGATCATGACCTGAACCGAAGTTGGACGCTCAGCCGACTGAGCCACCAGGTGCCCCCCCCTTTTTGTTTTAACAAATTGTTTTGTTGTGAATTTTTGCATTGGTGTTCATCAGGGATATTGGCCTGTAATTCTATTTTAGTGGAGTCTTTATCTGGTTTTGGTATCAGGGCTGGCTTCTTCATAGAATGAATTTGGAAGTTTTCCTTGCTGTTTTATTTTTTGGAATAGTTTGAGAGGAATAGTATTAACTATTCTGCAAATATTTAATTGATTTCACTGGACTTTTGTTTCTTGGCAGTTGCTTGATTATAGGCTTAATTTCTTTGCTAGTTCTTTGTTTAAATTTTCTTTTCCTCCCTGTTTTAGTTTTGGTAGGTTATATGTGTCTAGGAATCTATCCATTTGTTCCAGGTTGTCCAATTTGTTGGCATATGTTTTTTCATAATATTCTTTTACATTTCTTTGTATTTCTGTGGTTTTGGTTGTTATTTATCCTCTCTCATTTGATATTTTACTAATTTGAGTCCATTTTTTTTTAATTGATAAGTCTGGCTAGAGGTTTATCAATTGTACTTATTTTTTCAACGAACCAGCTCCTGGTTTTATTCATCTGTTATATTGTTTTTTGTTTTGTTTTGTTTTTAGTTTCTACATCATTTATTTCTACTCTAATCTTTATTATTTTCTTTCTTCTGCTGATTTTAGGTTGTGTTTGTTTTGCTTTTTCTATCTTCTTTAGGTGTAAAGATTTGTTGTTTATTTGAGATGTTTCTTGCTTTTTAAAATGGAGCTGTATTCTATACTTCCCTCTTAGGACCACTTTTGTTGCATCCCAAATATTTTGGATCATCATCTTTTCATTTTTGTTTGTTTCAATATATTTTTTAATTTCTTATTTTATTTCCTGGTTGACCCATTCATTGTTTAGTAACATGCTATTTAGCCTCTACATATTTTGATCTGTCCAAATTTTTTTCTTGTGGTTGACTTCTGGTTTCATAGCTTGTGCTTAGAAAAGATGCATGATATGTCTTCAATCTTCTTGAATTTGTTGAGACTTGTTTTGGGTGGTAATATGTGATCTATTCTGGAGATTGTTCCATGTGAACTTGAAAAGAATATGTATTCTGTTGTTTTAGAGAGAAATGTTCTGAATATACCTAGCAAGTCTATCTGGTCCAGGATGTCATTCAAATCCATTGTCTCCTTGATTTTCTGTTTAGATGATCTGTCCATTGATGAAATGAGGTGTTAATCTCCCCTACTAGTATTGTATTATTATCACTTAGTTCCTTTATGCTTATAATTAATTGTTTTATGTATTTTCAGTGTTCCTATTTTGGGTGCATAAATATTTACAATTATTCTATATTCTTGTTGGATTGTCCCTTTTTATTATTATATATATATTTTTTTATTTATCTCTTGCTATAGTCGGTGTTAAATTTTACTTTGTCTGATATAAGTATTGTTACTCCAACTTTCTTTTGACATCCATTTTCAGGATAAATGTTTCTCCTTTACCTCATTTTCAATTTTCAGGTGGCTTTAGGTCTAAAATGAGTCTATTGTAGGCAGCATATAGATGGCTTTTTAAAAATCCATTCTGGGGACACGTGGGTGGCGCAGTCGGTTAAGCGTCCGACTTCAGCCAGGTCATGATCTCGCGGTCCATGAGTTCGAGCCCCGCGTCAGGCTCTGGGCTGATGGCTCAGAGCCTGGAGCCTGTTTCCGATTCTGTGTCTCCCTCTCTCTCTGCCCCTCCCCTGTTCATGCTCTGTCTCTCTCTGTCCCAAAAATAAATAAAAAATAAATAAATAAATAAATAAATAAAACCATTCTGTCACTTTATGTCTTTTGATTGGGGCTTTTAGTCCAGTTTCATTCAAAATAATTATTGAAAGATATGTGTCTCGTCATTTTATAGTTTGTTTAGGGGTTGTATCTGAAGATTTTCTCTGATTCTTTCTTGTCTTTCATGATTTGCTGATTTTCTTTAGTGACATATTTATATTTTTTTCTCCTTATTGTTTGTGTATTTATTAGTGGTTTTGGATATATGCTTCCGTTAGGTTTGTATATAATCTTCTGCATATAGCAGTCTATATTAAGTTGATGGTCATTTAAGTTTGAATCTACTCCTTACTCCTCTCCTTCCCATGTTGTGGGTATATGCTGTTATATTTTACATCTTTCTCTTTTGTGAGTTCCTTACCTCATTTATTACTGAAATTTTTATTTTTACTGCTTTTTTGTTTCTTATCTTTATACTGTCACTTTTGCACTCTACTTTCCAAAGAGTTCCCTTTAACATTTCTGGTAGGGCTGGTTTACTGGTCATTAACGCCTTCCTTTTTTTTTTTTTTTTTTTTTTTTTTTGTCTGGGAAACTCTTTATCTCTCCTTCTATTCTGAATGATAGCCTTGCTAAATAGAGTATTCTTGGAAGGTTTTTCCCATTCAGAACTTTGACTATATCAAGCCACTCCCTTCTGGCTTAGAAAGTTTCTGGTGAGAAATCTCCTGCTAGTCTTATGGGTTTTCCTTTGTAAGTTACTGTCTTCTTTTGTCTTGTTGATTTAATTTTTTATCACTGTATTTGCCAATTTAATTACAAACATGTCTTGGTGTGGATCTGTTTTTATTGATTTTTATGGGAATTATCTGTGCCTCCTGTCTCTGGATATCTGTTTCTTTCCCTCAGGTTAGGGAAGTCCTCAGCTATTATCTCTTCAAATAAATTTTCTTCCGTTTTTTCTCTCTTCTTATTCTGGGATTCCTATATAATGTGAATGTTATTACAGTTGATGGAATCACTGATTTCCTATTATAGTTTTGCATATTTTTACTCTTTTGTTCAGCCTGCTTACTTTCGATTACTCTGTCTTCTAGGTCATTAATTTGTTCCTCTCCTTTTACCCTGCTGTTCATTCCATCCAATGTGTTTCATAATCCATTTATTGAGCCCTTTGGCTGTTCCATCGTATTCCTTATCTCTATGTATAATGGTCTCACTCATGTATTCCACTCTTTTCTCAAGTCCATTGAGTATCCTCATGATCATTATTTTAAATTCTCAGGCATGTTAGTTATATATGTTTCACTTAGATCTCTGGCCAAGGCCTTGTCCTATTCTTTCATTTGGGATAAATGTCTCTGTCTTCTCATTTGGTCCAAGGTTCTGTGACTGTTTCTATATGTTACGGAAGTTAGCTGTGTCTTCTTTTCTTGATAGTAATGGCCTTATGAAGAAGAGGTCCTGCACTGTCCTGCCATATAGTGTTCTCTATTCCCTAGGGTCTGTGACTTTTGGGAATCTCTCCAATGCATGTTGCATGTGTTCTGCTGTTTTGTCCTGGCCACTTTACCCTTCATGTTAGTCATCTTCAGAGGTTCTCTGCCTATTGTGGGCAGTGTTGTGGGTAGTATTTGCTTGGCTTAAATGTGTATGTTTAACTAGGTGTGCTGTGCTCTGTTTGTGAAATGTGATCTGTTGTCACCACTGCTGAAACTGAGGCTCTACAAAATTCTCAGGTTTGGAGACAGGGTGTGGGCAGGGGTTTGGGCTGGCCTTCCTGGGGATAGTGTCTGCTGTGCTGGGACTGAGACAGGTATGAATGGGAAGGATGGTTCCATTGAGTGGGGGGGGGCAGAACTTGGGTATGTAAGTTAGGTAGTGAGTGTCCATGCTGTGCTGGTTCCCACAGGTCATCCTGTGTTATGCTGAGGGGAAGGAAAAGGAAATGTCACCAACCAGTTCCTTTGTTTTCAGTGGGGGTGTTTCCATGAATGCTGTCTCTCTGGGATGATCTCTGAAATAAGCAAATAACCTCCCCACTGTGGGATGCAGGTGCTCTTCAGATCACTGTTTCCATGCTGTATGTTCACAGAGTGTTGTTTGCCTTCTCTCAAAGAGCAGTCCTATTATCCTCTGGCTCTTCCCAAGCCAAGCCCACTGCCTTTAAAACTTCAGGCTTTAAGCCCTTCTGGCTGCAAGAACTCATGAAATTTGGTCCCTCTTGCTTTCCAGGCCTATTGCTATGGGATTTGTTTTCCCCATGTGCCCTCCTGTGTGCTAGTTTTTCATCATTCACAACCACAACTGCATCCCCACTGCAGCAACCACAATCTGTTTCTCTCCTAAACCTCATTTCTTCACTTCCTGCCTTCTTCAGTATGGCCTCTGCTCTACGTTTAGTTGTGGACTTTGTTCTTCCTGTCTTCAGATAAAGTTTTGGGACATTGAGGATGATTCAATAGTTATCTAGTTGTATTCATGGGATGAGATTAGCCTAGGAGCCTCCTATTCCAACATCTTCCAACCGACCTCTTTGTCCACTTTTAATTAAACTTTTGTATTTTACGTGCTATTGAGTTATATGTGTTCCTTACTATTTTAGATATTAACCCCTTATCATATTGTGTACTTTGCAAACATATTCTTCATTTTTGTAGATTGTCATTTCATTTTACTGATTGTTTATTTTGCTGTAGACAAGCTTTTTAGTTTGATGTAATCTCATCTGTTTATATTTGTTTTTGTTGCTACACACAAAAATCATTGCCAACAACGTCAAGGAATTTTGTCTCTATGTTTTCTTCTAAAAATCAGTAGCATTTCTTTACATTACAATCACTTATATGAAAAATAAATAAGTAAATACATACATACACACGCACATAAATAAATAAATAAATAAATAAATAAATAAAATAATACTATTTATAATAGTATCAAAAACAATAAGATAATTATGAATAAATTTAACCAGGAAGGTGAAAAGTCTGTATACTGAAAAATAAGATTTTGATGAAAAAAATAAATGGAAAATTATCTCATGATCATGGATTGGAAGAATATTGTTATAGTATCCATATTACCCAAAGTGATCTACAGATTAAATGCAACATTTATTAAGATCCCAATGTCATTTATATAGAAATAGGAATAAACAATTCTAATACTTTTTTTTTTTTTTTGGAAACACAGAAGACCTCATATATCCAAAGCAATCCTGAGAAAGAAAACCAAAGGCATTATACTTTCTGATTTCAAACTTTATTACAAACCTGTAGTAATTGAAAAAAATATTTGCTAGCATAAAAACAGACACATAGATCAATAGAATAAAATGAAGAACCCCAAAATAAATTCATGCATATATGGTCAACTCATATTTGTTGGGGTGGGGGGCAAAAATACCCAACAGAGAAAAGATAGTCGCTTCAATAAATGGTGCTGGGAAAAAAATGGATACTCACATGCAAATGAGTTAAACACCTCTATTTTATACTGCTTGTAAAAATTAACTCAAAATGGATTAAATGCTGAAATATAAGATCTGAAACTATAAAACTCTTAGAAGATGATGAGATTTTTATAATCTTTTAAATTAATACTACAATCAGACAGTTACATGTTTCAAATCACATCATTTTTATTTCAATATCTTTTCTATGAAATTTAAATTACAACATAACCAAAATCATACTTTCTTCTTTATGGTTTAGCTGTGATTAAAAAAAAAAAAAAAGTTAGGTCTATCTAATACTATAGGATAGGTCAAGAGTATGTGTGACTACCCTTTTCTTTTATGTGCTTATTTTTGACTTAAGAATGGCAAAACTAGCTGATGACAAATATTTTACCATGTCAAGCCCTGGATTTCAGTTTCTAATAAAATGAGGAATCTGGGAGTTAAATAAAAGAGAAAATAGGGCAATGAATATAGCAATAGATTTTTTGATAATGAAAGAAACAGTGGCAGAGCATGTTCAGTTGTTACCAATTATTTCTGAGTAAAATTACTTTCTACATTCATTTAGAATGCTAACAATATCCCTTAGAAATAGGGCTGTCAGATTTAGTAAATGAACATACAGGACTCTCAGTAAACTTGAATTTCAGAGAAACAACAAATGATGTTGTAGAATTATGAATGTTACAATACACAGTGTACTGTATTTTATCTTGTAACCATAATTGCCACTTATATTCTATTAAACATTCTCATCACTTTTGAACAATGTTTATTTATTTTGAGAGAGAGAAAGAGAGAGAGCGCACATGAGTGGGGGAGGGGAAGAGAGAGAGGGAGAGAGAATTCCAAGCAGGCTCAGTGCTGTCAGCACAGAGCCCAACATGGGGCTTGAACTTACCTGAGCTGAAATCAAGAGCCGCTGAGTCATCCATGTGACCCGTTCTCATTTTTAAAAAAATGTTTAATGTTTATTTATTTATTTGTGACAGAAACAGAGAGAGAGAGAGAGAGAGCATGAGCAGGGGAAAGGCAGAGACAGAGGGAGAGAGAATCTCAAGCAGGCCCCACACTGTCAGCACAAAACCTGACATGAAGCTAGAACTCACAAACCATGAGATCATTAACTGAGTGAAAATCAAATCAGACACTTAAACTACTGTGCCACCCAGGTGCCCCAATTCTCTTATTTTTTTAAAAAATTTTAATGCTTATTTAATTTTCAGAATGGGGGGAAGGGACAGAGACAGAGGGAGACACAGAATCTAATGTAGGCCCCAGGCTCTGAGCTATCATCACCAAGCCAGATGCAGGGCTCAAACTCATGAACTGAAAGATCATGCCTGAGCCAAAGTTGGACCCTTAACTGACTAAGCCATTGAGGCTCCCCCAATTCTCATATTTAAAAAAAAATTACTGGATATTTTTAAAAGTTGTAAATTACTATTTTATTTTTATAACCAAAGGAGCATAAAAATAAAATTATTAATGAAAATGCAAACTCTGGGAATTACAAAATGTATGCTAATATGTTGAGCCTTCATCATTTTAGCATGCTAAAAGAATAAACAGAACAGAACATATAAAAATATTTACTCAAATGATGAAATCCTTCTTGGGAAAAAAACAAACTAATTTAGGTTGTTTGGAGTTTATTCAATTCAAATACCATGATAAGTACTAGACAGTCTGACACAGATGCGTAGCTGAACACAAAAGTCTGTTCTCATCTGCCATAGTATTCCATTTGATGTAGGAGATGATAATTGAACCAGGGACTATATTTGCTATCCCCTTCATAAGTGTGATCATTTGAATGAGTGGAGGAGTGTGTGCCACTTCTTGGCCAAGGTTCATAAAAGCAAAGAAGCCTCTCCCATTCTCTTTCCTCCTATACCCAATGGATGCAGAATATAACAAGGCGTTAGGAGGTACAGTGTGCATCTTGTCCTCAGGGAAATGGTGCCTTTACCCAGAAGTACTAACCACTATCAATTTCCCATATTTAAATATCTATGTGTGATTATAGCAACCTTATTTGAAACCAGTAAGAACATACATTTCTGAATAATTTGTGAGAATATTAATAACCAAACATTTTTTGTGTAAATATTACTGTAATTATAATTGAAGAAAGATTGTTGTAAAAATTGGCTCTAATTTGAAACATACTAATAACCTTGAAAATTGTGCTTCAGGAGTTAAAGATCTTCACCTTTAGAAACATTATGCCCTCTTCAGTGGAAGCATTTTCTTTAGGATAATATAGTATTAGTGAGGGGGAAATTAAAGGCTTAACTTATCAATGTTACTGGTCAAAACTTTTACTGTAGTTTAATTCAAGAGACAAACTAGATAGATTGCTGTGGCACCTAAATATCTTCCAGGAGGAAAAGACATTGGTGAAAGAAAGTTGAAAGTTAAAAGTAGAGACAAAACTATGTGTATTGGTTTTTATCCAGCTGCAAAAGAGCTATTGTATTCAGCCATCACTTTTTTATTTTCTTTTTGAGAAGACCACTAAAACTGAAACTGCTAGTGACTATTAAAAAAAAAAGAAAAAAAGAAAAAGAAATCTTTGTGACCTAACCCACTGAGTTGAAGAACAGTAGTGTGTGTGTGTGTGTGTGTGTGTGTGTGTGTGTGTGTGTGACAGAGAGAAAGAGAAGAGCTCACCTTATGACAAATTCAGAGGTGAAAATAGCATTACAGGGTAAGTTTATTAATATTTTGCAGGCCAAACTATCAAAAAAAAAAGGCAACCAAAGAGGTTATTGTTTGATCTTATATCAAAAGCTAAGTTTGTTCACCTGCAGTGATAGTAACTTGAAGCATATACACATATACATTAAACTCCCTTTTAAGTCACTTAGGTAATATTGATGATACCTTCTTAAAAAATATTATAAAACTAACATGCTCATTGAAGTTAAATATAAATAAAATAAAGTGCTGAAGAGTTTAAAACAGAAAAAAGAAATCCCTTTTTTCACAACTCTTATTTTTGCTTCCCAGGAAATTTTCAGTAAAATGTTTATGTATACAGAAAAGAACACACATGTATCTTCTCTTTCTCTCATTCAATATTTCTCTCAGGATGCCTGGATGGCTCAGTCAGTTAAATACCAACTCTTGACTTTGGCTCAGGTCATGACTATATTTTGTGAATTTGAGTCCTGCATCAGGGTGTGAGCTGACAGCACAGAGCCTGCTTGAGATTCTCTGTCTGCCTCTGTCTGTCTCCCTACCCTCTCAAAATAAATAAACTTTTAAAAATATGTCTTTTATTAAATCATTCTCTCTCTTCTTTCTTTCTTTCTTTCTTTCTTCTTTCTTTCTTTCTTTCTTTCTTTCTTTCTTTCTTTCTTCTTTTTTCTTTTCTCTCTCTCTCTCTCTATATATATATAGATAGATACTAATATCTATCTATATCTATATCATCTATATCTATATCTATCTATATGTATTCAATGTGAAACTTGTTATATTGTATAAGAATATATTTAAGATATTATGTGGTATCAGTATATGTCATTATTTTTAATGGCTACATAATATTTTGTAATATATAAGCACCACATTTATTTAAGCATATTTTTGTTATTTCCAGAATTGTTTTCATACAAACATAATATCAATGAATATATTCCCATTAAAAGTGTCTTCACACTTATGCTACTCTATTTTTGTGTAGATCACTGAGCTGAAATTGTCAGTATATTCACTTAAATGTTTTAAATATAAACAAATTCCCATCAAAATGTTGAATAAATGTTTAATTGAAGCAAAGCCATATTATACTACCTTTTCCCTACATGCTAATCTGTGCCTTTTGGAAGACAAAAACTTCAGAGATTTTTGTGCATCATTACAATGGTTTATACCTATATGCATTATATATATATATATATATATATATATATATACATGTGTTCACGTGTCTGTAAGTATATGTACACACATGCATGCACACACTCATTATACACACAAGTGCACATGCACACACATTATTTTTCTATGGTGTTCATAGAAAAGAAAGCAGAAGTTCTCTCTTGAATCTATTATTCAGCTGGATTATAATTGGAGCACTCAGTGACAAGCTTCTCCTGAGCAATTTTCTTTTCTAGTAATGATGGTTCTCCTGCTCCTTCATGAAATGAATAAGGTCCAGGTCAAGTCAATTATGAAGGGGAAAACATTAAAATTAATGCAAATCACTCAGAATAAGTTTAAATAACCCTAGATTTGTTTAACTAACATTTAATTTAAAGAACACTTGAAGTCTTACTTCCTGAATGAGTCCTTTTCCAAGTAAGCAAACCTGAAAAAAAAAAGCAGCCTTCCAGAAACCACTGACACAGCAATACCTTCTCCTAGCAACTAACCAAACACTGCAGTTGCAAAATAGCTGATTTGCATCTGCAACAGCAAGGGGACCCATTCTTAGACTAACAAAAACTTCTGAATTTTAAAGGCAGGTAAAAGATATTCTCATTACTAAGGGAATCAGTAATTCAATCACTCATTGAATCTTCCACTTGGCAAGCATTTTTAGTGTGTTATTTCTAGGAGAGCACCATCACCCTTTCTTTGAAATTTGGTTCACCTTATCTCTGGCTCTCTTATTTTTGAGACCTCATTCAAGTTCTCAGAGATAAGACCTTCATCTATAAAATGGGGACCAATGACCCGTCCCCTTGAAGTACTTTTGTATATAGCAAGAAAACATGTAAAAGTCCTGATAAATAAGCACTTAGTAATTATTCTGATCTTTTCCTTTATGTTGCTCATCAGTGCAAATAATTTTCCTGATAATTTGGTTCTCAGCCAGGGATCTCTGCTTTAGAAGTATCCATAGACACAACATTGATACCTGTTCTGAAATTGCTCGTTCATAGTTTCTTTAAAAATATACTTTATTGTCAAATTGGTTTCCATACGACACCAAGTGCTCATCCCAACAAGTGCCCTCCTCCATGCCAATCACCCACTTTCCCCTCTCCCCCACCCCTCATCAACCCTCAGTTTGTTCTCAGTCCTTAAGAGTCTCTTATGGTTTAATCCACAAACTGCAAATGTAGCTGCTTTCCCAGTTTGTAACACTACGCTCCTGAGCACTTTAATCTTGCCTCTATACTTCCATATATACAACAGGAGATCTAATTATATTTTTCTGTCCATTGCTAACAACCAAGTTTGATGGTTTTCATAAGCAATATATGTCATAAGAGTGAAAAATGGTACACGCTGTAGTGTTCTTTTATCTCATATTTATTTCTTTAGAACTCTGCTTTTAAGAAATATTACTATTCTTTCTTGTATTCTAATGTCTTACCAATTATTTCTCTAAAACAAACACATAATTCCACTTTAGGCTTCTTATATTCTTATGTTCCCAATCCTTTCAACTTCCTAGAGGTGAAGAAAAGACATATATATGTCTTACTTTGCAACTCCAACTATGTTTGTCCAAAGTACTTCAAGCTCATCTGTGCTTTATTTAACACATTATCTCCTTCTTCCCAAAATTGTTTCCTTGAATTTCAGTTCATATTTCAGTCAATGACACTAAAGTGTACTCTGATGGCAAACATGGGAAACTGGGAGTCACCTTGAATTCCCTTTATCTGATTTTTTTTTTATTTTGAGAAATTATTTAACAGGTTTACATCCTAAATATCTACTATCTATCCTATCCTCTCTGTCATTACTTTTTGCACTTGTTTTCAAGTCCTTTTTAATTTTTACCTGGAATTTAACAAGCATGGTTCTTACCAGGATTATGATAGACATATTCCTTCATAACCTCTCCTCTTTGTAACTCTCCATCTTTCTTCCTTCATACCTTTTACTGCCTCAATATATTTTATTATTCCATGCCTGCAGTGTTTGCACACACTAAGCTCTAGAATGTGAGGAAACCTGAATCCTGTCACCACTTTGGTTTGTCAGAACTGGCTGACTCATTCTTATTCATTGATATACAAGCAATGTTTATTACCAGAAAAGATACTGATTTACCCAGGTAAAAGAGGGCATTTTTTTCTGTTAAGGTGATGATAGGATCCCCAGCCTCCAAAGATCATGCCTTCTTACACACCTAGAAGCTATTATTTTTTCCAAATTCAGTTCATACATAATCTAATCACACCCAGGAAGCTTTCCAAGCTTCTATGAATGTGAAATAAGACCCTCTATTGATGTGTCCTAATGTAGTATCAGTCAGCACAATTGTGGATTTGTCTTTCACCTTTGCTAAACTGCAAGCTACTACAGGACAGAAACTGGATCTTTTATTTTGTTTTCCTCAGCCTCGACTAATACTGTGCCTGGCATATAATGGATATTTGATATATAGACATACAGATCACTATAATATATAGTTTCTACTTTCCTTGGTATAATCCATTTTAGTTAATAACTTCAATAAATATGAAATGAATTAAGTTAAATTAAGTAATTATTATGGTTTGAATTATAATGCATCTGTAACAAAGACTTAGTTTAATAAGATGACTTATATGTTCCTTTTCTGTATTCATTCTTTGCTTAATATTTATGTGTTAATTTCTATATTAGTTGTTTGGCTCACAAGTTTTTCTTCACTGACATTCAAGTTAATGGTTTTGATTCTAAATCTGTATCAAACAGGGGCTGATCAGTTCAAGATAATTTTAAAATGAGCAAGCAACTAACATTTTTCAAAAAGATTTTTGCCATAACCTAATATTTTGATGAAAATCCTACCACTTAGAGGTTTAGAAAAGCACCTTTTCTCTCATGTGCTCCGAAAGAAATTAAAAGATGGTTATACAATAAGTGACCTATTAACAGTTCAGAACTTTGCTTCAATATTTTTACTGTTTTGTTTTCATGGAAGTTTCTATTTTGAATGGAACTTTGAATTTTAAATAAGTTACTATGAGATCAAATAAAATTTGGGGAAGGTATTATTCAATCTCCGAGTAAAATGTTTTCTGCTTTATGATACTTCTCTTTGCTGACTCCATAAATTTAACTACTTATTTCTAGGGGCTTCCATGATATTGAGATTGGATTATAGTTTGTTGCCTTTGATGCTGCTTTCCTTAATCAACCATGAACTCCTTGAGTGCAAAGAATGCTGTTTGTTGCTCTAAAAATTCTGAGAAAGGAAAGATGTAAAAATGTAGGGAAGCAAAAAAGGAGGCAACAATAAAATAGTCTCTGAATATTTTTGCAGCCATTTAGTAAATTTTTATCTCAAATCCTATTTCTCCCTTTATTGACCTCTGATTGGCTCTGTATCTACCAGGATAGCATCCTATCTGTACTTTTTGTGTCACAATAGTTTTCAGTCTTTACAACCATTGTATCTATCATTTCCCTCAAGCAGTTCTGCGAACTAGCTGTTTGTAAGGAAGCATTTGATTTAATTAATTCACATTAGGACAGATAACTATTAGCTGTTTTTACATGGTTTTCTATTAAAGTTTTAGCATATAACAGAAAGACATATTAATACAAAGCAATGAATCTCTATCTTCATCCATTCAGACTTCTATAACTAAATACCATAGATTGAGAGGTTTATAAACAACAGAAACTTGTTGCTCACAGTTCTGGAGGCTGGAAGTTCAAGATCAGGGTGTCAGTATGTTCTAGTTCTGGTGCGGACCCTCTTCTGGGTTGCAGATTGCCAACTTCTCTTTGTATCCAACATTATGCAGAATGGGCTAGGGAGATCTGTATAAGGGCATTGTTCCCTATCATGAAGGCTCTGCCCTCTTGACCTAATCACCTCCCAAAGACCCACCTCCTAATACTATCACTTGCAGGTTAGGATTTCAGTATATGAATTTGGGAGGTGTAGCAGAATCCAAACATTCAGAGGATACTAATCTCTGTGGAAATTAGCTGTCTAATTATGGGCTAAAGGGCATTGATTATCAGTACCTGTCACTGTCATGCTCTGATTAATATTTTCAGAAGAGAGAGAGAGTATGCTCACTAATTTTAGAAGGTAGTATTACATGGACAGAATAGAATTTTGAGAGATCAAAGGATTTTTTTTCAGCATAATTTTTGAATAATTCACCTTGGTCATATAAATGGTAGGCCCAAACAGAAAGCAAGCAAAAATTTTGGTATGCAGGATAAACCCAGATTTGGGGACATTTTATGGGCCTCCCAGCTGTCTTTTTCTTTATGTATGCAAGTCTTGGAGGCTAGAAGATCACACAATTATATCCTCCCCTCTCTCTAAATAATACAGACATTCCAGTTTAGGGTTTAAAAAATATGTATTATAAAACCTTTGCATTCTTTAAGCCAGTGGAACTACAGGCCTCATTGCATTGCTGACGGGTCTTTCTCCTCTCCTCACTTAAAATTTTCTGAACCTGATCAGCAAGAAGAATTTTACCAGGCTCGTGGTCATTGGTCCATAAATGAATGACACTTTCCAGACCAAGGGCTAACTAATCACCAAGTCCGAATGCTGTGTGGGTTTACTGTATGTGTGCGTGTGTGTGTGTGTGTGTTTACTTTTCAAAGTCGTAACAGATCAGGTGCAGTGGCTTCTGCCTTCATATTTGAGCTGCTTGACTAAACAAGAGGTAATCCCTCACCTGAGGCTATCACATTATGCATTCCAGCTTGTTGCTCTGAGTACTTTTGACAGCACTAACATTTGGTAGTGGTGCTTGATCTTGGGCTTTTTGATCTGAGTGGCATGGCTTGTCTTCATGCTCATCATTCCTTGGTCAGCAAAATAGTTTGGGAGTCTTGTTCAGGAAATGGGCCAAAAAATGAACATCTCCCCCCAAAATTATTTCAATGTTTGTGAATAATTGTGTTTAAGAAGTCAAAATGCTCTCTCAATGTGGGGGCACAAGGTAGTGATTCTTCAATGTTGTAACTGTCTTGTCCTCCCTTTAAAATGTGAATGTTAGGGGCGCCTGGGTGGCGCAGTCGGTTAAGCGTCCGACTTCAGCCAGGTCACGATCTCGCGGTCCGTGAGTTCTAGCCCCGCGTCGGGCTCTGGGCTGATGGCTCGGAGCCTGGAGCCTGTTTCCGATTCTGTGTCTCCCTCTCTCTCTGCCCCTCCCCCGCTCATGCTCTGTCTCTCTCTGTCCCAAAAACTAAGTAAAAAAAAAAAAAAAAAACAAAAAAAAAAAACGTTGAAAAAAAAAATGTGAATGTTATACAGATTTTTATACATAAAGTCTTTATCTTTTTGAGGTGAAGGCTGGTTCACACCCCTCTCTTGCATCCATATTTCCAAGTATCACTGCCTCCTATTTTTCTTAGTATTCTGTGTTGCTATTTGTTTTAGATAGATACTTTGTATTTTAAATAATAGTCATTGAAAATGTAAGTAAATATATATCAAAAATGAAATAAATATATATATCAAAATATCAAATATATCAAAAATGAAACCTAGCAATAGCGTTTGTGTAGGAAGATTAAAAGTGTTGTTTTCTCATCTGAACTTTCTTTAATAAATCATATTTTATTTGTAGAACTATGAATTTTAATGCAGCAAATAAATATGATTATATAAATAATATTTATAAATGCCATTTTAAAGTTTTTATCTGTTGACTTCATAATAGTAATTCTAGGAATCTACTTGAAGAAAATAAACAGAAAACCCAGCAAAATCATTGGATTATTTAGTATGGTGAAAATTTAAATAATCAAATGCCCCAAGATGAAGTAATTGATAACACCATAGTACAGAAACCTAAGGAAATATTCTATGGTCATGGAAAATTGTGTTTAGTAAAAGTATCTAAGGAGATAAATGTGCTATTTATATAGAAAGGCAGAATATAACTTCTGCCATATGAAATGATCTAAAATAATTTTATTCAAATATGTTGATCCCCAATTTCAGCAGGAAATATATTGCACATATGACCCTCATATACAGATAAATAAACATAAAAATTAAAAAAAAAATCAAAGTAGGGCACCTCGGTGGCTCAGTTGGTTAAGTGTCCAACTCTTGATTTCGGCTCAGGTCATGATCTCGTGGTTTATGAGTTGAGCCCTGCATCAGGTTCTGCACTGACAGTACAGAGCCTGCTTGGGATTCTCTCTCTCCCTTCTCTCTCTGTCCCTATCCTGCTCATGCTATCTCTCAAAATAAATAAATAAACTTAACAAAATTCACATCAATCATCATACTAATGCATATAATGCACACTGACATTTTCTTTTATCCTTCTCTTTTAATTTTTTAAAGAATTTTTGTGTTCCAGTAAATTGATTTCTTAACCAACAAATGAGTTATGACATGTAAATAACCCAAAACTGATCTAAACTATGTAAATGATATATTCTGAAACTATTCTAGAAAGCAATAAGACATGATATTAAAATTTTTATATCTCAGCACCTGGATTTGGTATATTTTAATTTTTTCCTCATTCTGTTCTGAATTTTTAAAAATACAATATTGGTGAAAACAGCATAATGTACATAGTTGTTTAATCACTCTATTGTAAACCTGAAACTAATGTAACATTTTATGTCAACTATATTTGAATTTAAAAAATAATAATAAATATGATAAATAAAATTGCCAAAAATATTGACAATACATGACTCATTTTTCACTTACCATATTTTTTCATCAAGTGTAAATATGTTTTACATTTCAAAGTTGCATTTCCTCCCAGTTTTCAGTAGGGCAGGGAGCTACTAATTCCCATAGTATTTTCTTGGACATAGTAAATTTGAGGTAAATCACTGATACATAAATGAATGAGTGGATGAGTAAGTGGATGAATGGCATTTGTAACAACTTAAATATCTTTTATAATGTAAATATAATATAAATTTTATTTTTTTTCCCTTATTTACCTCATTACAGAGCACCATAAGTTCTACTAATATGGGAATTAATGTAGACAAAAATCCTTGACATTTTCTTGTTCAAAATGAACTGTTGCCCAAAATATGTGTTCAGTGTTAAGACAGAGTTATATTCTGTTGCTACTGTATAAAATGCCATATTCTGGGGCGCCTGGGTGGCTCAGTCGGTTAAGCAGCCGACTTCGGCTCAGGTCATGATCTCGCGGTCCGTGGG
The DNA here is from genome assembly GCF_028018385.1 of Neofelis nebulosa. Lineage (NCBI taxonomy): Eukaryota > Metazoa > Chordata > Mammalia > Carnivora > Felidae > Neofelis > Neofelis nebulosa. The sequence continues at coordinate 34,359,664 of NC_080791.1, read as the reverse complement.
TTCGAGCCCCGCATCGGGCTCTGTGCTGACAGCTCAGAGCCTGGAGCCTTTTTCGGATTCTGTGTCTCCCTCTCTCTGACCCTCCCCCGTTCATGCTCTGTCTCTCTCTGTCTCAAAAATAAACGTTAAAAAAAAAAAAATTAAAATGCCATATTCTTATTACTGAAGAACACAGGTGCTGAAATCCAGGCTAACCATAGTGTGAATCTTGGCTATATGACTGTCTAAATATGTCACTGGAGAGTTTATTGGTTTCAGTGAGAGTAGTGTGCTTCTTCTGTTGTAGAATGAAAATAAAATTTGCCTTATAACTTTTTTGAATAATCAAGGAATTAATACGTGCAAAATGCCTAGGTTTGTGGCTGGCACATATGTTAAATGCCTTATTTTCCTCTTCCTCAACTGCTTAAAGAACATTTAAAAACATTTCTAATAAAAAAAAAATTGCTGACATCCAATTAAAAAATATATGAAACCATAGGTTTTAAAAATGTAGGATTTTAGGTCAACCCATGAATTAGTTGCAGCAATACACAAGGTGAAATTTTAATATAAAAACAGGAGGTGTAAAAATAAAGTGGAAAAAAAAAAACTGCAGCCAATACAAAAACATGTGGGAGATGTTTGGTTACATGATGTGGGGTAAAAATCTCTTAGAAGCAAAAGTAGTTGGTTGAATATAAACCATCACACAGTTACAGTTACAAAAAACTGAATGCTCACATATACCTCAGAAATTTAGCTAATGAGAATAGACAGTATTATGTGAGTTCAGTCATAGATTCCATAAAATCCTCATTTGAAAGTAAGATTGTTGTCATTATTGTATTTTGTTTGTTCTTTTGTTCATTTTTAGTTTCATAAGAAACTGAAAGTCCTTTTTCCAGAGTACATGAAAATTGTTAAAATTTTGTGAATATTAAAAATATGGCACTTAATAAAAGAAGAAACTAGGGTTAATATAATACAGATCCCTATGCACATCCAAAATAGGAATGGAAAATTGCTCCTTGTGTTCACTGAAAAAAAATATAAGAATATTGGTTATTTTGGCAAAAGGGAAAAAAGTGCTGTTTTATTAATTTTAAAGAAGAAATGAGCAAAATATGTGATAAAAATATTTGGTTGATGTTTTTGAAATCTCATAAATTAGTATCATAACGTCCAGAGTTTTAATATATTCTTGAATAATACTCTTTTATGCGAACAACCAAATATAAACAAAAAGTCAAGAAACCAATGAAAAAATTAAAAAAATATATTATAGATCATTGAATTTTTCTTAATATATTAGGTTATATATTAATTTCATGAGTTAATGTCTTAATGTAGAAAAAGTGTTTCCATGATAATATAAAAAACTTGAACAACTTAATAATGAGACAACACTGCCCAACAGGTAAGCTCAGAAACACCAGGCATAGGTTCAAATGCTGCTCCATCTGTTACTAGATCGAGGATTCTATATGCAATTTTGCTTAAAATCTCTTTGCCTCAACATTTTTTGAAATGGAGATTAAAATAATACCTGTTTATTTTGTAAGGCTTAAACCAGTCAATATATGCATATTACATAAAATAATATTTGGCACGTGGTAAGTTCTTAATACATTTCAACTGTTATAATTACTAGAGAAAAATAGAGGATGAGCAACAAGTATGCTCAAAAAGGAATGTAAATGGGCCACAAGTATATAAACTCTAGCCAACCATGCTCATAAACAAATAAATGTAACAATGAAACACCATCTTTGACACACTGATTTAATGACTTCTGTTGATATAAGTATGGGGGAGAGGGACTCACACTCTAGGTAAGAGTGTAAATTGATATAACCTTTCTTGAGGGCAATTTAGAAATTGCAACCAAACTAAAGCTCACATGTCTTTCAATCTAGAAATTCTACTTCTAAGATTACTGATATTTAAAATTTCTACAATATTGTTAATGTAAAACTAATGGATGTAATATTGTAATTATAGTATAAGTTGTATATGCTTCAAATAAGTATATATACACACTCGTACATTATATATATATAACATATATATATCATATATATATGTTTATATATGCAATGAAATTTACTGGAAAGATAAACTAAACATTTTAGATAATGATTACTCAGAAAGAGTGGAACTATGGAAGGTGGAACCAGCTGTGGTAACAGGAAGGGAGACACAACATTTTCATTTTACAGCTTTAAAAAAAATTAACTTGTGCAATTTTCACAGTATAAATAATAACATTTAAACAATTTCAACTATAAATTATCATCACACTGGCTAAGCAAAATAGAAATAAATAATTGAACAAAAAGGACATTTAGAAAACTCTATTTATCTTCAACTTTCTTTTGCTTCAATTTTTATGTTTACATATATTTGTGGAACAAATTATTTTACATATTTTTCATTAAAAAAGCAATGGAGAGAGGATAACACTGCTAAATGTGGGTCCAGCCCACAATAATTTTATAAAAAAAATAACAGTGGTCAAAATTCTTGAGGTTTAGATAATTTTTGGTAAATATACACAAAACTAGAATTCATATTAACAGCCTGAATGGATTTCACTGAGTTCCAATTAAAAAAAAAATTACCTTGTTTTCTTGAAATCCTCTATAGCTCTACACAGGAGCTCTAGGATCAGAGGAAAAATGTATTTTTGTAGTGTTATGTAAACACTTGATCAAGTGACCAGGATATTGTCTGTGTTTTTCATCATTACATTTCTTGTCTATATTGACATTAGTATTTTATTTATGATAGTATATAATTAATAAAACATAAAATTCACTTAGAGAAAATGGATGCAGTTTGTAAGGTTCAAAGTGGGAAGGAATATCTTAAAAATATGAAAGCTTAAATTTAATCTACTCCTTCAGTAATCAGTCTGTTCAAATTCTGATTTGCATATTAAGGATCAGCAGTAAGCCATAAATGGCATGCATCTCCTATATGTAATGATGTTGTATTAAAAATATCTTTAAACATAATATGGAACCTTAAAATTAGCTCATCATGTGGTGAATATTTTATATTAATTACTATTATCCTTATACAAACTGGATAATTAACTATGCTTTAGAAGATATTTATTTTTAACTACATTGTAGAAAGTCATGTACTTAAGTCAACACAAATGTGTAGGTTTGTAATTTTTTAAAGACAATAGAACAAAATTATATCAATATATTGTGCTAAATTGAATGTTTTCTGGTCAGCTAGGTTTTTCTGACAATTTCCCTATAAAAGAAAGTGATTCACATATAATGGATTGTGGTATGCACAGAGCAGTTAGTACACAATTTGAGATATCATAAGTAACAGAATAAAAATAAAAAACACTAACTGATGAGAAAATGGTTAATTTAGCAATGTACAAGTCATAACTCCTATTTGTCTTTTATTCATAAGTTAAAAGTAAAGCTGTAAACAGCAAGACATAACAATGAAAAATTATTTTTATCATTCTCATGGTCTTTCTTATATTACTGTTCTAAACTATAGAATTTTCTCAAATTAATAGATATTAAACAATATGTTATATTTGTGAAAATTTCCCTTTATAACCTTGGGCAATAAAATTAATATTTGTCTCAATTTTTAAAAATATTTATTATTTATTTTGAGAAAGCCAGAGTGCAAGCGGGGGAGGGGAAAAAAAGCAAGGGAGAGAGAGAATTCCAAGCGAGCTCCACACTCAGCATGGAGCTGGATGCGGGGCTCAAACCCAAAATGTGAGATAACAAACCCTGAGATCATGACCTGAGCTGAAATCAGGAGTCTGATGCTTAACCTACTGAGACACCCAGATGCCCCTATTAAACTCAAATTGTTTGCCAAGAAAAGGTCAATTTCATACAGATACTCTAATCTCTGAGATAAACATATTCTTTCAGTTTTGTCTCCTTTTGAAAAGTTGAATGGTGAACAAAATAAAGAATAAAAATCACATACACCTATACACAACATACACACATACACACCCACACATGCCCCTGTCATCCAAACTGTTAACATGAAGCCAATGACACCAATGAAATAGTGACTCAAAAATGAGAATTTCTTGGGGCACCTGGATGGCTCAGCTAGTTAAGTGTTCAACTTTGGCTTACGTCATGATCTCACACTCTGTGAGTTCAAGCCCTGCGTTGGGCCTTGGGCTGTAGCCTGGATCCTGCTTCAGATTCTGTCTCCCTCTCTCTGCGCCCTTCCCCTCCTTGTACTCTGTCTCTCTCTCAAAAGTAAATACACATCAAAAAAAAATTTTAATGATAATTTTTCTTTGCTGTTGATAGAATTTTAAAGACATGTGCTTTTAGAATAATGTAAAAATTCCACTTTTAACTCAATCCTGGATTTGAAAAAAATTTTGGCAATTTATTTTACTTTTTAACAAAATTTAATCTCACATGCAAAATTTTTGATATTAAAAGATGTAAGAACCTGCATTTTTCCCATTTAATTTGGAATGCACATAAAAATTACACTGTGAGTTATTTGTGTTAGATGGCATTTTGTAAGGGATTTGGTTTAATCAAGCAAGCAATATGATTAGCAGTTTATACAATGAAATATGAATTGTCACTAATTGTAATTGACATTAAGAGTTTCTCTGATTCTTTTAAATTATCTGATAATTAGAAGAAAAGGGTGAAGGAAGCTAAATCTGAATTTCTCCTACTAGCCTAAACAATGATGGAATTTCTGTAAACGCTATCTAAATTTATTCCTTTTAACACTTTAGAACATTTTTCAATCTCTATTTTACAGATAAAGTATTTAAAAGCAAGGAGGTTAAGTACCAAGTCAGAAATATGAGAGGTACCCCACATTTATCTCTTTCTTTACCCACAAATGCAATTAGTCACCAAGCTCTATTAAATTTTCCTTCTTAGCATTATTTTTATCAAACCCCTTTTTCTATATTTCCTCTATTATTGCCTTCGACCTTCATCACCTCTTGCCTTCATTTCTGCAACAGTCCCCAGGAAATGCAGGCGATTTTCCTCCACTGCCTCTCTATTCCTGCAGTGTAAAACTAATCACATGAATCCTTTGCTTAATGTCCTTCAGTGTGTCTCCATTTTTCATAGATGTATTTTGAAGCTCTTGCCAAGCTCTACGAGATTCTCTACATTCTGGTCCCTGCTCATCACTCAAGGTTTATTTTCAGACTGCTTTGATTTTTCTCCTAGACTTCTCAGCCATCCCAAGGTAATTGCATTTCTAAATCTACTTTCTCCTGCTTTACATCTGAGTATTTTCTCACCTGTCTCTGACTGATGTGAGCTCTCCGCCCCCGCCATCCTAATTTATACCTAATAAATTCTGTAAGTTAATGATAATGTTACCTCCTACATGAAGCATACTCTCATCTGATATCCCAAGTCTCTGACCTATCTTACAAGTAAACTGACAACTCCTACCACACACATAATTCTATTGAGGCCACCTAACTTTTGTATAAGTATTAACTTACATGATTTTCCCTGATTATTAAACTGTGATTTCCTGAGGGCAGAACTATGTTATATTTTGTAGTCAACTGTGATAACCAGCACAGTTCTTGTGACATAGCAGACACTATTGTTTTGCCTGTAAAAGAATATTGTTGGAGGATATGGAGAATAGTATTTTAGATCAAGGGAAGGGCTGATAGTCACTAACACAGAAGGAAATGAATTAGGAGTCATTTCAGGCTACCCCAACAGGAATCAATTATGGACTTTCTTTCAGAGTTTTGTAATTAATGTGACTTAACCTTAATTGTTCAATATCTACATGTGTCTCTGTGGTGTGTGTGTGTGTGTGTGTGCGCGCATGTGTGTATTACACATTCCAAATTTTCAGGGAACTAAATCAGTCAGGCATGTACAACTGAAATAATAACGATAATTTAGGTTATTCTAGTTAACTATGGTCGATATGTGCCATTCACAGGAAAAGAGGATAGTTGAGAGAAAGGCCACCACCTTATGAAGTGTCCACTAAAGCATTCAGTGGATTTAGCTGACTAGGTAGTGGTTAACAGGAAAAAAGAGCAGGCACATATATAAAATGTTTATCAGCTGAAAACCTGTGTATCCAGAAGTATAAAATCACTGAAACTTCTGTGACTTTAAGAGCCAAAACCACTAGAGACAAACCATCGACTAGCTCTTCAAAATTTTTCAAGACTCCTTGATCCTAAATTATGCATAAAACAATTATGGAAAAATGTTTACTTCCAAAGGAAAATAGCAACAACAAGGTTCATATTTTTATAGCAAAAATAATCTTTCTCAAGGGCAAGATGGCAACAATGGATATATTAAGTACTTGTTCAATTGTAATATAGACATCTGGTCTTTTTCTCTTGCCTTATTTTGTTTTTTAAAAGTTTTTATTTAAGTTCTAGTTAGCATACAGTGGAATATTAGATTCAGGTGTATAATATAGTGATTCAGCACTTCCATACAACAGCCAGTGCTCTTCACAAGTCCCCTCCTTCATCCCCATCACCTACTTCACCATTCCCCCCTCCCCGCTATTGTTTCTTCTTAGTTTTTTTAATTGTAGTGAATGACATTGTTTTCCATTTTGTTTACAATTCGAAAAATTTGAAGTCAAACTTGGTATCTTCTTTCTCCCTCCACCACATATTTTTTTAATATGAAATTTATTGTCCAGTTGGTTTCCATACAACACCCGGTGCTCATCCCGACAGGTGCCCTCCTCAATACCCATCACCCACCCTCCCCTCCCTCCCCTCCCTCCTACCCCCATCAACCCTCAGTTTGTTCTCAGTTTTTAAGAATCTCCTATGTTTTGGCTCCCTCCCTCTCTAATCTCTTTTTTTTTTTTCCTTCCTCTCCCCATGGTCTTCTGTTAAGTTTCTCAGGATCCACACAGGAGTGAAAACATGCGGTATCTGTCTTTCTCTGTATGACTTATTTCACTTAGCATAACACTCTCCAGTTCCATCCACGTTGCTACAAAAGGCCATATTTCATTCTTTCTCATTGCCACGTAGTATTCCATTGCCTCCACCACATATTTAATTCTTCACCAATGTTAATAATCAAGCCTGTATAATAGCTCTAAATATTTCTACTTTGTCCGCTTCCACTGTACTTCAAATTGCCATTACCTTTCATCTGCACTAGCGAACTAGCCTCCTAACTTATAATTAACTCGTTTAAATGTATCTACTCTGCCAATCTGAATCTTTTCAATTTTTTTTTCATATTTCATCTAGAGTGAAGTTTTGAAAACACAAATTTAACATATTATTATCCCATCTGAAATATTTCAGAGGGGTTCCATAGCTCCTAGAATAGAAACAGAATTCCATATAACTTGGTTCACCAGCACTCCCACATTATCTAACACCTGACTCTGCCCAATCAAACTAGTCTTGTTGCTTGCCCTGTGTACTCATTATTTTAATAATTTTAATAATAATTTTAATAAATAATTTAATAATAATTTAATAATGGTTTAAATAATGTACCTCTCATTATTTCAGGTGTTCTCTGCATCTGAGATTCTCTTTAATTACTGTTTCAATTCATTAATTTCTATTCATCCTTATCTTCTCAGTTCAAACTAACTTCCTTTTTGAAAAATTTCTTAATGTTAATTTTTGAGAAAGAGATAGACAAAGCTCAAGTTGGGGAGGGGCAGAGAGAGGGAGGGAGACACAGAATCGGAAGCAGGCTCCAGGCTCCAAGCTGTCAGCGCAGAATCCTATATAGAGCTCAAACACATGAACCATGAGATCATGACCTGAGCCAAAGTTAGACGCTTAACCAACTGAGCCACCTAGGCGCCCCTAAGCTAACTTCCTAATAGAAGACTTTCTTGATCTCCCTGCTAGGTCAAATTGTGATACTATACTTATTCTTACATTATTCTTATATTACCCTTATTTTTTAGCTCATGCTGCTTTCCCAAGAATCTGTCACAGAACCAGTTTTATTTCTTTTAAATGTGATTATTGGATTACCATCTATATATTACACTATATTTTAGTCTGTGAAGGCAGGAGTATGTGTGTTTCTGTTCCTAAGGTATCTAATTCATGACGATAATAAGTATGTGTTGAACGCATGTTTAAATGAATGGCTATTCACTGAAATTTTAGAGATTTCTGAATTGTAAGATATTACTTTTTTATGGTTCATGTATTAAAAAAATTTTTTTAACGTTTATTTATTTTTGAGAGAGACAGAAAGAGACAGAGTGCGAGCGGGGGAGGGGCAGAGAGAGAGGGAGACACAGAATCCGAAGCAGCCTCCAGGCTCCGGGCTGTCAACACAGAGCCCCATACAGGCCAGAACACCGAACTGAGAGATCATGACCCGAGACGAAGTTGGTCACCCAACCGACTGAGCCACCCAGGAGCCCTGGTTCATGTATTTTTAAATAATGCATTTATTATATAAATTTTTAAATACAAAGAAAAAAGTTATTTTTAAGATAATTTGAATGAGTCATTATCCTTCTATGAATTTTCTTGTTTGTAATATATGTTCAAAGCAATACACCTACTTTTTATATTTATTAAAAACAGTTATTGACTGATAATGCTAAGTTCTGGATTTAATTCATAAATAGACAAACTTCTTCTTTAAGTGAATAAAAATATGAATTTCTTATTTGGTGGCTATTCAAACTGGTCTAGGAACACACTCTTATAGTTTATGGGGGAAAAATTAGTACTCTGTGTTGTCAATAAAGTTGATATGCTCTAATTCTTACCCTAACTAGGCAGCAAGTTTCTCTGTTAGAGATCATGCATTTAATATGTTGTACTCTCCCCACCCCCCGCCCCAGCCCCGAAGAACCTGGAGAATTCCAGACTCTAAGTAGATAGTCAATAAATAATTTACTGTATTTTTCTTCCCACATTCATGCTCCCTTAGCTGCTTTAGATTACTTATCTGTCATTTCTGCAACAACCTTTTGTGCCAGTTCACTGAACCAGAATATTTAAATGTTTCCAAGTAGCATTTATTTTATGCTTGCCCTGGTTCTCACAGTGTATGAGAATTCAGTACAACCAGAAAAGTATTTGCTGAATTGAATATCAAAGCATTTATGTTAGATTCTTTTCTTTGGATTTATATAAAGATATTAAAATACCATAAATGTAATGTGAGAGTGCTTTCAGCTTTTAAGTAACTCAGAAAATATCTAAACACAGCAGAAGCAATTAATAACACTAAATGTTTTGGGTCTCTTCTAGATAACTGCTTTTAGTAAACTGTCATTTCTCATCTTTATTCCCTTTTCACTCCCTCCAACCCCTGCCAATGATGCTAAGGTGATCTTACATGCTTTATGCACAATCACCCTTTTCTCCTACTTCTCTTCCTCCTCCTCTTTCTCCACCCTACAACAATATCATTTATACTTAGAATTCATAGCATGAATGGAGCTTGGGAAAAGATTTGGTTGAGGGTGGACAACATCACTCCTTCAAGCCCCTTTCAGCTTCCTGATGTTGCACTTTCCAGTTAACTTGCTATATGTGTATCTTTAGCTTTTCTGACAGTACGTTTCTACATGTGAAAAACAGAGGCATTACTTCTCATATATAACTCTCAATTTTCATCTTAAGCTTGATACCAAAAAATGCATGTGAAAATACTTTGTAAGTCCTAAAATTACATATGTTTCAGGGGATTTATTTTAATCTTATTAACATTTATGAAGAAAATCATTGTAATATTAATTATATTCAGTATGTAAAGATTCCAAATAATGAATAAAAAGGTGGTTCATTGTTTCCTTTAGAGGAGAAATATTCAAGCTAGTAAAAAAGAGCACTTTTCAAGAATAAAGTTTACTTAAAGGTAGCTTACTATTTATTTCCTACTATCACCATAGTCCTCCTTCTTACTCCTTAAGTACTGAATCCAGAATATACCTGTTACTTTGGGGGCTATAGATGGCCATGGGTGGCCATAGTCTTTCCTAACTTGTGCAAGAAGAACTCCAGTGAGTATTAGTAACCAATTTTCTCCTTGCATTTTGCTTCCCTTGGCTAGTACCTAACAGTTGCTTTAGAAAATTCACTCAAATACATTTCCCTAGGAATTAGCTTGGGATGAGTTTCTCTGTTACTAGGAAGAAGAATAAGCAACATGTAGAAGCAATTGCTATCTCCTTTACCTTTGTAATAAGTTTCCTTCTATGAGTAGCTTCCTGATATTTAAGATATGAGGATTTGGAGCTTGGGTAATTAAGTGAAAGAATAGAAAGTACCGTTTGATGATACTCCCAACCATGAGGCCATTGAGACCCAGGTCACATCATGAGAAATCATCTTGGGGAAACTGAAATATTATGGAGAAGTTTGCTTCTTGTTTTATGAATTAGAGGCAACAGAAAGAGAAGTTAAAATACAGCATAGAGAAAGAACTTTTCCTGCCCAAACAAACAAACAAGATGTCACTGTGCGACAGACATGTGTAGAAAACATCTATATAGGTAGTCATTGACTTATTTTAAATAGCGCAAATCTATTGTTATAGGACTTTTGTCACTAGTTAGGAAGCTCATCCTAACTCATATAAGCTTTCCTTAATCATACAAAGAACTTCCTGAATTAAATCTAATAGGAACTTTTTGAGTAGAGCATGTCTTTAATCAAAACATCTTCTCCTCTAAATTATAGATATAATCGTGAAATTTATAGATATTAAAAGTGGATTATTTTCACCAAATTGATAGATTTTCATTAATTGAGACTACCCAATCTGATTTGAAATACCTGAAACTAAGTAGTTATTTAATAACAATACTGGAGAACAAGATGTTAAATATTGTTTGCAAATATGTCAAGTAATGATATTTTAAGAAAGTTTTGCTGTCATTTATGGAAAGGGAGTTTGAAAAAGAAAAAAAAAGATGTTTCTTGTGAGAAAGAAATTCTCTAGAGGAATTCACTAAAAAAGTTACATTATTTGAAAAATATAAGTGAATTTTTAACACCTTATAATGCTATCACTGACCTTTTCAAGTTGTTTGGGTGTTCTGCTTTTTTTAGATTCAAAGGATCATATAATTAATATAGTGATAATGCAGGGGCGCCTAAGTGGCTCAGTCAGGCAAGTGGCTGACATCGCTCAGGTTATGATCTCACTGTTCCTGGGTTCAAGCCCCATGTCAGGGTCTGTGCTGGCAGCTCAGAGATTGGATCCTGCTTCGGATTCTGTGACTCCCTCTCTCTCTGCCCCTCTCCCATTCACAGTCTGTCTCTGTCTCTCTCTCAAAAATAAATAAACATTAAAAAAATTAAAAAATTATATATATATATTATATATATATAATATATATATATAGTAATAATGCAAAGAAGATTTTTAAGGTCATACTTTCCAGCTGCTAATTTTTCAGGGACACTCATATTTTAAAAACTGACATACATATTTATCTACTGATATTTAAAAAAAATACTTGAGTATTCATGTAAAGTTTCTTAACTCCTCTCCTGTCAGTAATCTCTGCCCCATTGATTCCATCATTTATATGCTATAATAATCACCTTTCTACATGAATCTGTTTAAGTCACAGTCCTGCTAATGACCATTTAATGACCCCTCCCTGTTTACACAATAAGTTCTAATGAAGTCTAAGGCATTTATGATCTAGGTCATAATCAAAATTTTTCTTATTTCTTTATTCACATTATGTTCCATCAAGAGCAAACCATATGCAATTGCTCACATTCTTTTATACTTTCATATTTTTGTTCTCTTTTCAATACCTGAGATTACTTTCCCTCCTTGGTCTCATAAAGTCTTTCTTGTCTTTCAAAGCCTACAACATTCAAACATTGACATTCCTCCTGTTTGCATTATGACATATGAATATTGTGTTTACTCATATAATTGCTTTTATTACACTGTACTTAAACATATTGGTAGATTTCTGTCTACACTCTGAAACTTTGGAATGAGAATAGTTGTTTATATTTGTGTCCCAAGTACTGCCTACTACAATTCTTAGCATATATTTAGGAAGCACAATTTAGAAAAGAAAAAGCAGAACATATATGGAGTAAGATAGACCCAACAAAAGGTTAATATGCTGTTGCTGTTGAATTATGCTATTGTTTTCCAGAATTTATTTGGAAGTTAGACAAGGATAGACCATTACTAATTTACAAAAGCCAATATTCTGTGAATAGCCCAGGGTCTGTTGTAACTACTTGTCTCCAGAGCTCTACTGAGTCAAAGATAAAGGCTTGGTTTTGTTAGGATTAAAGACATAAAAAGTAACAGAAAAAAAAAAAAGAAAGAAAATAAGGCAGTCAAGTGTTCCTGCTCAATAATTTCAACACTGAAAATATTGAATAAAAATAATTGTCCAAAATATTCTTTGGTAACAGATGTTTTATGATCCTACATGCTATAGCAACAAGTAGAAAATGGTGAGTCATACCCTTTGGTTTGTATCATTTGTGACTGTGCTTTAACCTGGTTTGCCAGGTGGCTTTTTGGGGAAGTTTCGCTGACTAGGTTATTAAATCTTCTGGTTCTGCAAGTTTATTTTATATTTCCATAAGATGATCATTTTAAATTAATGTTGTAATGGCATCCTATTTCTTATTTAGAAAGAAAGAAAGAAAGAAAGAAAGAAAGAAAGAAAGAAAGAAAAGAAAGAAAGAAAGAAAAGGAAGGAAAAAAGAAAGGGAGAAAGGGAAAAAGAATGAAATGGGCACCTGGGTGACTCAGTTGGTTAAGCATCCGACTCCTCCTTTCAGCTCAGGTCATGATTTCAGGGTTCCTGAGGTCAGGCTGTATACTGACAGCTCAGCACACCCTCCGTCTCTTTTTCCAAATAAGTAAATAATAAACAAACAAACAAACTTTACAAAAAATACTAAAAAAAAAAGGATAGATTAGTGTACATAGATTTTGTGTAGATTTTTCATCAAGTTTGTCAAATTAAAACTAAATCTCAAAAGTACTGATTAGTAACAGACCATCAAAACTTTTGCAGTATTGGTACAGATAAATCACGAGATAGTGCCTCCATCAATTAGGTATATTTATCCCTTTATTTACTCCCCATAAAAAACATACTAAGCTATAAAAATACTAAAACATTTCCATCTTCATATCCTAATTTTAGTCATTTAATCATTCTATGATTACATGGCTTTTAGAATGTATTAATCAGACCTCTTTAAAGAAAACTAAAATTTTCCAAAGAAATAGTCTTGTTTGAATCATTTAGAGTATAGGGCAAACATGAAAGGGATATTAGTTGATGTGACTCAGTCTTCATGGAAATTATATGTAATGAAGTATATATAATATTTATTCCTGTGTTATCTTCATTTATCACAAAAAGTTAATTTATAAGGGAAGTTTGTACTTTTTTTTTTTCATCAGGAAGACGTTGTCTGTGTATTAGCAAGAAGTTATATAGCAAGAGGAAAGCAAAATTGAAAACAATAGTTAATGCATCAAAAAGTGAAAGCCAAATGTGACTTTGTAGAGCAATTTGTAATTTAAAAAAATTCACAGGTTGTTTAGGAAGACCTCCAAATGCTGCTATATTTTTAGAAGTTTTGAATATTTTTTAGGTACCTAAGAAGTACAATAGTCACTATTCCCAAGGAGCTTTTAATGCACATATAAAAAGATAACAATACAAGGCTGCAACTGATGTGCTCATATATGGTTGAGATAAGTAGTATAGAAATTTTGAAGAAGTAGAATATACTTTGAATTAGGAAGATATGGGACCATTTACAGGATAAATAGACTTGAGTGAGGTGATACAAATGAGGCAACTGAGGGTGTTCTTGAACTGGCATAAGGAGACTTAAGGTAGAGCTACAAGTTACAACTATTTGAGGGAATGCCAAGACCCTTTAGACTAGAGTAGTAGCGGGTCCACTTTACAAAAGCAAAAAGAAAAATGTAATTTTAGTCAGGAAGAGACAAGTGAAGTCAACAGAGACTTGAATGTGAATTTCTGATCAGAAACACAATGACTGACCTGGTATTTTTTTTTTTTCCCAAAGGCATCCTTAACTAGATTATAAAGAGGGTGATTATTAATCTGATTGCTCTGAAAGGCCCAGAAACACTAGCATGAAACAAACAAACAAAAAAACAAACAAAAATCTACCTTAATTATATTAAAGCCATACTACCTTTAAAACCCATTAAACTTTTATTTTTAATGTTGTTAAATGTAAATAGCATTTTTCCTTTGAGGTAAGGAGTTCAGCTTACTAGATTTGCAATTAAAAGAATGATAACCTGAAATTCTTTTTAAGCAATGATAAAGGCTACATTAGAGCTTCTTGGTATGTTAATATTCAGTGAGGTCCGTTTCTGCTAAGCCAATAATTTGACTTAATAATAAAAAATAGAAATATATGGAAAGAAAGAAATGTAAAAGAAGAAAAGAAATAGTGTGGTTTCCTCTCAAATGCTTCAAAATAAACCTCTTCCCACTAACGTATATCAGACTGTGGGGACCAAACCTGCCAGGTGCTGTGTGGTCTCCTTTGATACTTAGAACTGCCCAAAATACCTCATTCAATTCATTAGATGACTTCATTTCAGAAATCATGCTTTTTACTGAAATCTGAAAGCAGAAAGCTCCGGAACTACTTTACAAAGAGATGAAATGGTTTATGCAAGAATAGCTCAAAAGGAATCCAGAGGCTTCTGGATTCCTTGTGGCTTCAGTGACAGTGATGCATAGATAGTTTGGGGGTATATCTCCCTAGATTAGAGCTGATCTACAAGTGAGAAACTTCAACAAATTGCCCCAATTCATAATCATTGGTGTTTGAAGTATGATGATACTTTATTAAGACAAATCAATGGACATTTATTTAGCACATACTACATACAAGGCATGACATCATATGTAGTAAGGTGTAAATCTGTGTTTACTCTTATTTCTTTACAATAGACACCTATATATTCATCATGGTTGCATTAGTCCCATTCCAAAATGAACTTGATGCTGGATGAATATATAGTGTGTAAAATTTAGCCAACATACAGAGAAACTCACTGCTGCTGCAATGTCTATTTTCGAGATCATAAAACTCTGCTCTGATGTTTTGGTCCCAGAGAGAAACCTTTATACCATTTCCACAATTGGGCCTGATTAAACACACAGGCCATGCATTTGTAATTAAACATGTACAGAGAAAACACAAAGTACCCAATTACCTATGTGCTCATTGTAAGTCTGTTAACATCTCATATGCCTCCTGAGATCCATTGCCCTTTTAACTAAGAGTGAAGCCACCTGTCTCCCCTGGGAAAGCTGGCATGTCTGAAAAAGCTGATTGTTTGCTTTTGAGCTAAATGCCTCTTCTGTTCGCTGCTTTATCTATTGATTGTACTTTAGCTTATGACTGCTTTGCCCTGAGATTTCCCCCAAGGATTAAAATCTATCTAACATTTATTTAGCAGAACCAACCCTAACCCTTAGGATTTCCTGGGAGGCGTCTAAATGACCTTTTCTTTCTTTAAGAAATTACCAGAGTATATGCACCAGGGATATGAATACTGTCCCTAGTTTAAATATCCTTCCAATCCCTTTGTGCAACTTCTGTCTTAAAATAAATGACCTGTTAGACAATAAGTGACATTATGCCTTTAAGATACAGTTTCTTTAAAGTTATAAAATAAGTTTTGATCACTTGCAACAAATTTAACAGTATGAAATAATGTAGGGGAAAACAATCCCAAGATTTCCAGTCTGAATATAACAGAGACACATAGTAATTTTCTCTTTTTTCTACATATCACACAAAAGCAAGAAAGTAAATAGGCAAACAAACAAATAAAATATTCTTTCCATTTTCACTGAAATTTAAAGGTATATATCATTCATAGACTGGCCTAACAAAAGCAAGTGTGACTTTACCAAAGCTATCTATGTGGAGTGAGGTGCAACAGAAGCCTTGAAAGGGGAGGTGAACAGAATGACCTTACAACTGCCCAGGTAAAGCTGGTATAATGCAAACCCAGAATTGAAAAATCCCATAATTTTCACCAAATAAGATCTGCAGGATCTATAGGGAGCAGATAGAGATCAAGCAGAAGCTGCATAGACAGTAGGTGGAAGAAAGACCCACCAACAATGATCAAACAGCCTTGGGGTGCAGATGGCAGCAAAGGCAACATAATGTATATTCCTTGGAGGAAACTCCTACAAATAACTGGGCCAGCAAACCCAACTCATCCTCTGATGAATAATATAGAAGAAGTTGAAAAAGAATCAGTATAAAAATATTATATTAAAGCTTTGCCAGAACAATGATGGCATGAAAAGAAACAGAAATTATACCATTCTTTTAATTTAATTTAATTTTTTAAATTTACATCCAAATTAGCATATAGTGAAACAATGATTTCAGGAGTAGATTCCTTAATGCACCTTACACATTTAGCCCATCCCCCCTCCCACAACCCCTCCAGCAACCCTCAGTTTGTTCCTCATATTTATGAGTCTCTTCTGTTTTGTCCCCCTCTCTGTTTTTATATTATTTTTATTTCCCTTCCCTTATGTTCATCTGTTTTGTCTCTTAAAGTCTCATATGAGTGAAGTCATATGATTTTTGTCTTACTCTGATTGACTAATTTCACTTAGCATAATACTCTCCAGTTCCATCCAGGTAGTTGCAAATGGCAAGATTTCATTCCTTTTGATTGCTAAGTAATACTCCATTGTGTGTGTATATATATATATATATATATATATATATATATACACATCTTCTTTATCCATTCATCCACCAATGGACATTTGGTCTCTTTCCATACTTTGGCTATTATTGATAGTGCTGCTATAAACATGGAGGTGCATGGGTCCCTTCGAAACAGCACACCTGTATCCCGTGGATAAATGCCTAGTAGTGCAATTGCTGGGTTGTAGGGTATACCAAACACTTTACCACGACATAGAAAAAGTAACAAAACAATTGTTTCAATGCATAAATACGAACAAATTTGAAATGCCAGAACTTGAAAAAGATGGTAAGACAACATTAATTTACTAAAATGAACTTACAGAACTCAGTACAGGAGAAAATTTTTAAATAATGAAAAAGAACAAGGACAGTAGAATGGACAATATGAAAAGCACCACAATTACCACGGAGTGTAGAAATAGAAAGGAAAGGGGTGCCTGGGTGGTTCAGTCATTTGAGCCTCTGACTCTTGATTTTGGCTCATGTCATGAATCCAGGGTCCTAAGATCAAGCCCTGGGTCAGGCTGTTTACTGAGTGTGGAACCTGCTTAAGATTCTCACTCTGTCCCTCTGCCTCTCCCCTGCTCATGCTCTCTTTCTTTCAAAAAAAAAAAAAAAAAAGAAAAGAAAAGAAAAGAAAAAGAAAACAATTTAAAAAAAGAAATAGAAAGGAAAATAAAAATGAAAAGAAAAAAGTAAAATAGGATTAGAAAATGTTAAACACATAGCATTTACATAATTGGAGTTTCCTATAAAGGTAAAGAAGCCAAAGTATTTAAATATATTTAAAAACTATTAGAGGAATAAACCCAAAATGGATTAAAGACCTAAATGTGAGCTCTGAAACCATAAAATTCCTAGAAAAAAATGGACAATAATTTGTTTGACTTCTGCTATAGAAATATTTTTCTAGATATGTCTCTTCTGGCGAGGGAAATAAAGGAAAATTAAACTATTGAATCTATACCAAATTAAACCTTCTGCACATGGAAGGAAACCATGAACAAAACAAAAAGGCAGCCTACTGAATGGGAGAATAGATTGGCAAATGACATATCTGATAAGGGGTTAATATCCAAAATATATAAAAAACTTCTATAACCCAAAACACACACACACACACACACACACACACACACACACACCAAAAACAACAGCAACAATAATCTGATCAAAATGGGCAGAGGACTTGAATAGACATTTTTTTTTTCCAGAGAATATATAGAAAACTAGCCAACACAGGAAAATATGCTCAATATCACTAATCACCAGGGAAATGCAAATTAAAACCATAATGAGATATCACTGTAGACCTATTAGAATAACATAATCAAAAACACAAGAAATAACAATTTTCGGCAAGGACATGAAGAAGTGGGAACCCTCACACACTGTTGGTGAGTAAGTATTTGGTGCAACCACTGTATGGAGGTTCCTCAAAAAACCCAAAAACAGAAATACCATATTTTCCATTAATTTCACTACTGATTATTTACCCAAAGAATACAAAAACACTAAATTATAGAGATACATGCATCCTATGTTTATGGAAGTATTATTTACAATGGCCAAGAAATGGAAGCAGTCCAAGTGTCCATCAATAGATTAAAGGATAAAGAAGTAGTATAAATATGCAATGGAATATTACCCAACTATAAAAAAGAATTAAATCTTGCCATTTGCAAAAACATGGATGGACCAAGAAGGTATAGTGCTAAGTGAAATAAGCCAGTCATAGAAAATGAATGCAATATAATTTCACTCATATGTGCAATTTAAGAAACCAAACAAATGAACAAAGAGAAAAAGAGACAAACCAAAAAAATAGACTTAAATACAAAGAACTAACTGGTGGTTGCCAAAGAGAAGGTTGGGGGTGGGGGGATGGATAAAATAGATAAAGGAGATTAAGAGTACACACACACACACACACACACACACACAAACGCACACACACATACACATTGTTAGAGGAGTATGAGACATTTAATAAAAGCTTTTCTGGATTTTGGGTTCTTGGTATTTATCACTTTATATGCACAATGTGTTGAGGCATTTTTCTCTGACCATACATTTACTCTGTACCTAATTAGGTATTCATAATTGTATAATTGTCTTTTCCTAAAGAACTTGAAATTTTATAAACTCAAGGTCTCCTAACTTCTTGACATGTCCCTAAAGAGTTATACTCCCCTACCTCAGAAGAATATAAATAAAAACTAATGGTCTATTTCTCATCATTTCTAATCACTATTTTGAAATCAGTCTGCAATGAAAAGCTGCAAGTTAGTTGCAATCTAATTTCACAAGGTAAAATGGTTTTAGCATGAAACCAAGAAGGGATTTTCAGATTTTATGGGAATGATTATGGTTTACCTTTACTGAGTCCATAATAACAAACGTTTATTAAAGGTCTGCTATGTCATATAGCTTTAAACTAGACAATGTGCAAGAAAAGAGGAGCCAAACTATCCATGACCTTGAACCTTTGGTAGGAGGTTGAAATCAAAAGAATAATTACACAAGTCTGATATTTAACTGGGATACACACTGACAGGATTAAACTAATTGATACTTACAAAGGGGTATTGACTCCTCCTTCTCTGCCCTTCTGTTATGCAGCAGTTTAAGTTCAATACCAGTAATAAAAAGCTGTTCAATACCAGACACAGAATTGGGTCTTTGGTAACCAGCTCCAATTCTACCCACTTCTATTTTGGTTGTTCAGTGTCAATACCACTCAGAACCCCTAAATTCTTCCTCTTTGGCTCTATCATTGGATCTAAGGCTGGTAAAAGAGGGCAGACATTCCACTTTCTGGTATCCAGCCTTGCTCCAAAGAATGGTGAGTGTGCATGTTTGAGGGCTGGGGTCACCACAGGAGCAGGCTGGTGCCTGTAGGCCTAAAAGCTAGCACTCTTCCATTCATTCACCCAAAAACTTATACTTAGGCCAGTATTTTGGGGTGACAAAAAGAAAGATACCCCTGGGTACTGGTGAGGGCACTGGAAACCCAATGTCTGAAAGTCAATGCTCATATAGCCCCAGAGGTTTATGCACAGCCATTGCCATCCAGCACTCTAACCATTCCCTTCCTTGTAGAGAAACCATAGCTTCCTTAAAATACTAGCTTTAAGAAGACCCAAGAGAGACAAAGAGAGCAGGGGGTTGATGTTAATGGGAACAGCTGAAGATCTAGAAAGCACTTCAGGCTTTGTACACATTGAAAGAGTTCCCTAGGGTTTGATTTAGGGGAGATTAGAACTGGGAATATTGAGAAGGCACCCTTTTCATCATCACCACTAATTTCTACCTTTAATGAAATACTTTGTTAAAACCTATCGAATGCCTGCTTCTTTTGAGGAATAACAAAATAAATTTGCAAACATAAATGAAAGCTAACTGCTACACTGCTCTAACTCACATATTTGGCCTAAAGGATTAGGTTGAACTTAATTAAATGGATTGTTCCAATAAGTGATTTTGTAGCATAGTCAATAATATAAATTTTGAATATGTTAAAAACATTTTATATAGGATATAGGGGTTAAAACAAATTAAATGTAATTTCTATTAATTTGGCAGTAGTTGATTTAGTTCCACACATACAATTATTGATATAAAGAAAAACTCTCTGCTTATTGATATTGTCACCTAATGGCTATCATTTTAGTAAAATTGTCATTCAAAAAGCTTTATATGATTCATTTGTCAAAATATGATTTAAAAAGGAATTTTACTGAGCTCATGACAACCAATTTAAACAAAAGATCACAAGCATGCTTTCCTAAAGCCAGGAAACAATTTGTGCTGCAAATGACCACATAGTAAATGGTAGTCTACACATGTACAGATATATGTGTATTAGTTTACTTAGAGAATGAGGAAGCTATGTAATTTTTAAGTTTATATACTCATTATATATTATTTTATATTGCTATTGAAGTTGTTCCATACATGGAATATCAACCCAGAAATCACCAGATTGGGATTACCACTCTGCAGCAGAAGAGTACAGTTCTATGAGCATATATTAAAGTGATTTCTTTCCATAGTGGGGTAGTCTGGGATGGCTTCCCTGAGTAGTGATAAGTCAAGTAAAATAAGGATGAGAAGAAATAAGAACATTCCAGATTTAAGCAGGGCATGCTAAAAGCAGTATTTTGAAAGAAAGCCAGTTGTGTTCAGAGAAGGTTAGGGCACTAGATTGGGGTGAGAACAAAAAAAAAAAAAAAAAGAGCTGTATATGTTGAGGGTTGAGAAGTAGTTAGAGGCCACATCATGCAGAACATCATAGGGTGTGATGGTGAATATGGTCTACATCAATGTAGAAGGCATTTTATGAATTTGGTGATATAAATATATTTGAATATATTTTAAAGACATTACTCTGATCATAGTATGGATAAGGAATCAGAGGGACACAAATGGCAATATGGAAGACCAGGTATTAGGAATTTTCAGTGGTTCAGGCAAAAGAGGATGATAGTTAAGAGTAGTAATTGCTACTATAATAATATTGTTATTATTGTAGCAATACATTGATGAACTGATATGAAGAAATCTTTGTAAGATTTGTTAATTTGTTGGATGTAGAGGGTAAGAAAGAAGGAGACGGGGTAGAAAAATTCAAATTCAGTCTTAGTTTTATTGAAATTGAACTAATGGGGCGCCTGGGTGGCGCAGTCGGTTAAGCGTCCGACTTCAGCCAGGTCACGATCTCGCGGTCCGTGAGTTCGAGCCCCGCGTCAGGCTCTGGGCTGATGGCTCGGAGCCTGGAGCCTGTTTCCGACTCTGTGTCCCCCTCTCTCTCTGCCCCTCCCCTGTTCATGCTCTGTCTCTCTCTGTCCCAGAAATAAATAAAAAACGTTGAAATTGAACTACTACTACTAAGTCATATGTTAATTCCATCCCCTTCTCCTTTGGTCTATAGAAGAAAAAAGATGGCATCCTCAAATCATTGTTGCCAAAATCTGCTCCAGATCCAATTAGAATCACCCTGGGAGCTCCACTCTTGAGCTTCTGATTTAAATGGCCATAGGGCCTAAGCATGGGAATGTCTTAAAAGTTCCCCAACTGATTTTAATGGACAGCTGGACTAAGAACCATTGATTTAGTGAGAGATGAGGTTTGGCTGAATTAGGAAGATATAGAAGTGAAATAGCAGGCAAATTAGAGATATTATATAGGTGGTGAGAAATGTTACAAATTATTTGTAAAACTACTATTTACCTCTCTCCCTTCCTCCATCAATAACCTGTCTAGATTATAATCAGCTTTTCTTTGGAATAAAAACCCTTCCATATATGGTAGAGTATGCAATTTAAAATTGTTTTTAATTCACTAAAATTGTGCTTCTTATGTGATTCCTTCTTTTTCTTTTTTTATTTTTAATTTTAGAGTATCAATGAGAAAAATCAATTAGATGAATTCTAATTAGGGAAGTGTTAGTATACATGTGTGTCAGTAGTTGTCACTTAACCTTTCAAAAACAATATTATGAGCCATACTCTAAGCTATGTTGTAACTTAGATGTTATGTGGAGATCAGGGAAAATGTATGTAGATGTGTATGTGAGGGACAGAGAGACTGAGGCAATCCAGATGAATCTTTTTATTAGTAAGAATTTAACTAGAGTGGAGTGCCTGGGTGGCTGAGTCGGTTAAGCATCTGACTCTTGGTTTCAGCTCAGGTCATGATCTCATGGTTCAGGAGTTGGAGCCCTGCAATGGGCTCTGCACTGAAGGCATGGAGCCTGCTTAGGATTCTGTCTCCCTCTCTCTGCTCCTTTCCTGCTCATTCTCTATCTCTCTAAATAAATAAATAAATAAATATCTTAAAAAATATTTGAAAAATTTAACTAGAGTGATTCTCTGGAATATCTTTCTTTTAGTCTCAGAAGCTAAGTATTTTAAAGTGACATTTATTCAGGTAATGATGCCATTTATCAATTTATTCTCTATATTTGGGGGCATCATTTGAATAGATAACATGGTATCAGCCTTCAATCATAAGCAACTCTTTTCACTGAAATTGCCAACTACTTATGGTTAGTAAGTATTTGATAACTATAAAATCTTTAACAATAAACATGTAAATATTAATTATCTGATAATAGCTAAAAATACAAAGCCCTGTCCTGGAGATGATAAGATAATAACTCACATTCTCTGCTCTCACAAATCTTAAAAATAAAGAAAGATAGACTGGCTAATAAATAAACTCAATAAAACATTAAATTTATGGAGTGGAATGTAACATAGAAAATCTACAGATAACCAGTACAGCCTTATGCATCTTAGTCTAAGCATATGAACCAAATAAATGCATCATGCAGAACATCACAATTTAGGGACACTTGCTCTCCACCTCACATGAAGAAAGAAAAAAAAAAACAATACTGTGTTCTAAGCATTAGAAAAAATTGGTATTTATACATGATATCATTAATACTCATAGAAACTCTTTGGAGATTATACTATTATAAATTCTGTTTTGCAGATGAGCAAAATAAAAATAAGGCTTAGAGAAGCATTGTCTGAGAGAAATACAAAGTGAATCACAAAATCAAGCAATGTATGGAAATTTAAATTTTCTAGCAGTCATATTTTTTAAAACAGTGAAAAGAAATAAGTGAAATATAAAGTAAAATTTAATATATGTGATCTAAAATTGAATCATTTCAACATAATAAATATAAAACAAGTTACTGTAAAATTTACATTCCTTTTTTTGAAATCCAATGTGTATTTTTTGAAATCCAATGTGTATTTTACACTTAAGTATCTCAATATGTAGTAACCACAATTTAAGGGCTTAATAGCCACATAAGGTTAGAGGTCACCCCAGCTCAGACTTAGAGATTTTAAATAAATTACCCAAGGTTTAGTTACTCAAAACGTGCAGAGCTGAAATTCAAACCCATAACATGAGTTCTTGAATACTATCTTGTGCTAATTAGGAAGGTATGATCCCAGATTCATAAATGTAACTTGAAATTGTCTTATTAATATAAGATTTTAAAAAATATTCAAAGAATTGTATGTATATTTTTTAAATCATCTTTTTTTTAAGTTTATTTATTTATTTTGAGAGAAAGTGAGTGAGTGCCAGTGTGTGCACTGAGCAGAGGAGGGGCAGAGAGAGAGGGAGAAGGAAAATCCCAAGCAGGCTCTGTGCTGTCAGCTTGAGTTCCATACGGGGCTCAAACTCATGAACTATGAGATCATGACCTGAGCAGAAATCAAGAGTCAGTCACTCAGGGCACCTGGGTGGCTCAGTCGTTGAGCATCTGACTTCGGCTCAGGTCAAGATCTTGCAGTTTATGGGTTTGAGCCCCCCGTCGGGCTCTGTGCTGACAGCTCAGAGCCTGGAGCCTGCTTCAGATTCTGTGTCTCATTCTCCCTCTGTCCCTCCTCTGCTCACACTCTGTCTCTGTCTCTCTCTCAAAAATAAATAAAGATTAAAAAAATTAATAAAAATATTTTTTTTTAAATTAAAAAAAAAGTCAGTCACTCAACCAGCTGAACCATCCAGGAACCCCTCAAAGAATTATGTGTATCTTTATTCACACACAAAAAAAAATAGTCTTGAAGAGGTTATGTAAAATTCTGAAGGAGTCACAATTAATAGATAATATAATAGGTATTGGGTCCACATCTATCTAGTTTCAAATACCATATTTCAGCTATATCATAATCATAAATAACTAGATCCACTGAAGGAGTTTACAGGAAAATTAGGCTCCCATTGGTTCTAATAGATGGTAATTACAAACAAAGCAGGGTGTTCCTATAATCAAGCATTCCGATATTATTTTTAAAAATTGCCTATGTCTTTTCATTCTCTTTAAATATAAAGCATAATCACTATAACCACTACCACCATAACAACAACAAAAAATTCAATTAATAGCTTACTGCCTACAGAGCTCATGCTGTCTTAGGTTTTCTGTTGACAAGCAACTATAAGAGATGTGTAACTAAGCATCTAAGAACCATG
This sequence comes from Neofelis nebulosa, assembly GCF_028018385.1. Taxonomy (NCBI): domain Eukaryota; kingdom Metazoa; phylum Chordata; class Mammalia; order Carnivora; family Felidae; genus Neofelis; species Neofelis nebulosa. The sequence goes on along the minus strand of NC_080791.1, from coordinate 34,334,928 downwards.
CCCAGTATTCAGATTATACATGTGCATTAGGAACACACTACACAATGAGCATGATGCTGCAGTACTGACACAGCCTTCTGGGAAATGCTAGAGGTAACCTCAGGCAACAAGGAAATGGGAGGATACCTTAATGCTTTATCATTAATGGCCTAGAAGATTTCATGTTATGGTGTCTTGGGTTTTAAATTAAATGTCAAATATAATTTGTCACTGAAAATGTGAAGTGTAGAACTGCCCTTAGAGACTCCGAGAACTCAGTCCTCTAATTGGTGTCTGCCTAAAACTGAGTGAAAATAGAGATCATTTGGTAAATTGTCACACTATTTTACAGAAATGTGTGGATTTTTACCTCTTTTACTTTAAATCTGTAGTAAATTCTTGAGATAGTATTTAAAATGTGCAGTATTCAGTGCAGTATTAAATACAGTGGAACTGATAAACTCTTCCCTTTGGGATCATGCCACCGTTTATGTCCTGGTCTCTCTGACATTTAGTCTATAACATCAAGAATTTTGTGCAAGAAACTGAAGTAACACATAGTCCACGGATAGTATTTATGTATTTGTGGGTTTTTCCCCCCACTGGCAAGGGTTTATGTTAATAATAGGGCTAATAATAGGATATCCAATCCACTTTAATATGTTAGCATTATATCTTTCTGAACTATCTGTATATTAGGGCTAATTATGAGGTATCTTTAAGTCTAAGAATGCAGCTTAAATCGAAGACATCATTTTTACTGCCGGTTTTAATTAGAAATCTAAAGAAACAAGTACAATTAAATATGCCCATAAAAATAATAGATACATTCCTATAATACTAGTCAATTTGTTGCACCATTAATATCATTCAGTGTGACAGTTTTTAAAACATATTGGAATAATTCAAGTGGAAAATGGCTAAGAACAAAATTACTGGCATTTAACCACCATAACAGTTTTAGAACAGTGAGTACCACTCAGTATCTGCATCAATAGCTATTTTTCTTTGAAGCCACATTGTAAAGTTAACTAGTTGTCTATCTCATTATACCCATTGTTTCTAAGAACAATTAATCTTGTTTTGAAAGTATACCGCTTCAGAAGAAAATTAATTTAAATTTAGAAATTCATAGTTGCAAACATAATTTGTAAAGGGAATATTAATGTATCTAAATTTTCCTAATGCCAAGGGAGTGATTTATTTTACTTTCAGAAATATACTCCTTGGCAAGTCTCCTCCTGCATGAAACAGGTAAACACAGGTTACCCTGAAAAATCTTTGCAGATGTCTAATGGGCCATGGAGTAGGCCACACACGCTAGGTCACAGACACTTGACAGCAAACCTAACTGACAGGATGTCATAATGAGGTGTACAGTCAGGAATCACTATTTTTTTTTTCATTTTAATATCGATTTTCTGAATATAACAATGACAAGCTTTCGTATGTACTATATTTCTAAAATATTATCACATTCATAATTTTATTTAATCCTATCAAAAACCTTATGAAGTAGAATATTATAATGCCACTTTATAGGTGAAAGATGCCTTCTTTAATGATTATTTATTTATTCTGAGAAAGACAGAGCACACACAAGTGGGGGGGGGCAGACAGGGAAAGAGAGAATCCTAAGCAGTCTCCAGGCTGTCAGCCCAGAGCCCAACATGGGGTTTGATCTCACGATCCATGAGATAGATCATGACCTAAGTGGAAATCAAGAGTTGAATGCTTAACCAACTAAGCCACCCTGGGACCCCAAGATGAAAAATGTCGTATGTCTTATCTAGCACCACAGTACTTACAGTAAGAGAGTATTTTGACATCTGCTAGTTTTATTCATAAGTAACATAGACTTCATACTTTGGTCTGGCCTAAATGATCATAAATTCTTAACTCATAAATGTGAAATTCAGTTTTATCATAATGTTACTGTTCATTGCAAGGTGAAAAAATTTGGTGTTGCTGGTTAAGAAGGAAATGTTATTATGAGACTGTTCATGACATAATTTTATGTTAAACACCATTTGGTAAATTTAAAAGAAAAATAATCTAAGACTACAAATTTCTATTAAACTGAAATAGTACATTTGAAGTAAAAGCCAAATCTTCTTATTTTCTCTCTTCTGGACCAAATTATGGTTATATCATGCATTGCTTTGAGCTATTGGCCTCAATCCTCTAAACATTACTAACTGTTCTTTTATACTTAAAGCTTAAGTTGAAAAGCAGGAAGCTAGATTAGGGTCAATAAACACTTTTCAAATGCCTACTATATTGTTAATTTTCATTTATGTCATTTAAGTTTAATAAAAGGTATGCAATATCTATTATTAATAGTTATTATATTTTATATTTATATGAGGAAGCTAGGTGTCAAACTGATTAAAAGTTTTCAGTAATATCATACAACAAGCTGAGATTTAAAACTCATGTCTATTCTCTCAAAATCTTATGTTCTTTCAATAATATTACAAATGCTAAAGTCACCTTAGTGAGACTTAAACTGTCTTTAAAAACTTTCTAAATTCTTATAGGAAGTTGTATAACATGGAAGAACTTGTACCATACATTCTATCATTTTTCTCACCTGAAACTCCACTATTTTAATCATCAATTAAACTTGTTAATTTGGAAATCTGATCTAATATTCTCATTTTTGCAACATATTTTAAATCTTAGATGCTTCCTTTTTCATAAAAGCATATAACTAATTACACACAATATATCTGAAGCTGGAGAATTTGCCTTGGTTACAGATTCTTTATTCTCCCACCTGAGAAAAGAATACTTTTCAGTGTGCTTTGCCATTGAGTAAAGTGGCCTGCTTTAATGGATGTTAGGAAAAACAAATTACACAGACTAGGTGTCCATAAAGGAAGAATCTTCTATGTTGGGCAAATTAAAGAAGAGTAAACATAGCACAGAGAAATGCCCAAGATCTAATGATGGCTAAACATAGGCAGAGTTTTCAAGACCCAAAGTGAAGAAATACATGTTTGGCATTAGGGTTTTGTTAATGTTTGAACTGTTGACAATTTGATGATAAATACAATATCAAACATGATCATTTATTGAGTGTCTAACTAAGTCAGGCACTTTGCTGGGTGCTTGGGAAGCAAGTATAGATAAGATATGGCTTGGGGCACCTGGGTGGCGCAGTCGGTTAAGCGTCCGACTTCAGCCAGGTCACGATCTCGCGGTCAGTGAGTTCGAGCCCCGCGTCAGGCTCTGGGCTGATGGCTCGGAGCCTGGAGCCTGTTTCCGATTCTGTGTCTCCCTCTCTCTCTGCCCCTCCCCTGTTCATGCTCTGTCTCTCTCTGTCCCAAAAATAAATTTAAAACGTTGAAAAAAAATTTAAAAAAATAAAAAAAGATATGGCTTATGCCTTCAAAGCGTTCACAAGTTTAGATCAGGAGACAAATTTATCTTTGCTAAACTATTATAGGTGAGAACTGTGCTATAAACAAAGTGTTACAAAAGCACAACAAAGTAAAGTGAAGGTCTAGGAAAAACTTTTGAAAGATACCAGACTTGAAATATAGAGAAGAAATTATCAGACTAAGGAAATCTAAAGGGAGTTTAATCATGGGAAGGAGCATGGACAAAGAAGAAGCATATTAAGCTTAGAAAGGGCAAGTAATACTTAATGACTGTAAGCAACCTAAACACGGAGACTGCGTCCATCTTGTTCACTATGAAATGAACACTGCCCAGCTCAGAACCCTAGCATGTGAGAGATGCTCAGGTGCTCAGTAAGGAATGAATGAAAATTGAGTGTGAGTATGGGAAATATACATAACTTTAGTCTTGAAAGGCACATTATAGCTGATTTGGAAAGATCTTGAAAAGCATGTAAAACAGTATGAGACCCATGGGATGCCATCAATCTATTTTAAAAATAATCAGTTTTGTTTTTTAGCAAAAGCAATGTCTATATGTAGAATAATATCAGGGTCTCCCTACCCCTTATCTGCTTACAGATGATACCTGATTCCATATGAAAAATCATGTCAATTCCATGGTCTAAGAGTAATTATTTCCTTAAACTGGATGATTTAAGGACCACAAGTTAACAGTGAAATACTTCCTGACTAAATTCCATGATGTGCACTGCATGCATTCCTGTACCTTCCAATAATGCAGAACTTCCACTGCATTTTACTATAATATTTATTATATTTTATGTCATGTAATTTTCTATCTGCTAAAGCATGAGTTTCTTGAGATAAAGTTCATATTTTGTTTACATGTCTATCTTAGCACCTTGTAAGGTCACTGGAGCATTGTGGATGATTACTAAATATTTACTAAAAAATGTCAGAAATCAGATTCTGTCAGAAATCAGATTCTTGGCCTGATTTAGAAATTCCAGGAGAAGTTAACACCTGGAAAGACAAAGAAGATATGGGGAAATAGGAATAGGAAAAGAAATGGAATAGGAAAGTAAGGGAAATGGAATAGGAAAGCCCCTGGACCACAGAGCAGCTCTGATGTCCGAAAAGAAAGAGAGGAGGAAGTGGACTGAGCATGAAGATCTTCAGGGAGATCCTTGATAGGATCAAATCTAGGTTAGAGTTTCCCAACATCCACACTACTGAAATTTTGGTCTTGATAACTGTTTGTTGCAGAAGGCTGTCCTATGAATTTTATGATCTTTGCTAGCTTACCTGGCCTTTACGACTACATGCCAGTAGCATATCCACTACTTGTGACAATGGAAAGTATCTCCCAAATGTTTCCAAATGTCATTTGGGGGGTGCACAGTTACCTCTGGTTGAGAGTCAGTGGCCTTGAACAATCCAGTGTATCCCAGAACAAAGATTGCCCATCAGAGGAGTTTCTCATTAGGCATTAATGGCAAGGCCCTTTTTCTCCTACCATGCTCAGTCTTTGTGCTAAGGGTTTCCTGGGAGGCACATGACCTCAGCTCCAACACTGAGCCATATTCTAAAGGTGACCACATCTGGATGCTGTCAGCTAACTGCTCTCCGTGAAGTTGAACAGAAAATGATTTCTTGAAAGGAGCTAAGAGCAGCATATCTACATAACTGCCACATAAAGGCCAGCGGATTCTCCTTTGCATTTAATGGCCTCAATTGTGACATGTTTAATTGGGTCTTATTTTATTATTTCTATTAAACTTCTCCAAGACTGGAAATATTTGTTTTGTTACATATTCAAGGAATAACATTCTTTTTGTTTGGTATTTCCTCTGCAACTTTAGCTAGGATAATTCTAGGTTATTACAACCTCACTTTGACTCAACAGAATCATTTGTCTCTGAATTCAAAAGTTGAAATATATAGTTCTTAGACTTTGGAAATAAAGTCAGTCCTTCAATTGGATAATAGCGAAAGAAAAGAGGACTGTAGTCTCCATTAGTTTTATATAGTGTATTTAGGTCACTGCTCAATTTACACTAGTCACCTATTTCTTGTACTTTCTATTTTTATGATATGCTTCTGGAAAACATTCAAGATATCTGTTAAGTGCATCTTCCTGATGGATGGCCATGCTGACCATCACATCTACTTTCATTACTAACAACAAGTTCAGTTTGACTCTAACTTTGCTAGACTTACTTTCTGAATCTGGTATGACATTTCTTAGAGACTAGGTACATTTCAAAAATTATGTAAGTCATTCACAATGGTGTTAAAATATGAATGCACAATGAACCTATATAAACAATATATATTTATTCAACATTGCTTTACTGGATGTCATATAAGTGAAATAGATATAATATTAAATTTTAAAACTTTCCAAAATACTCTGAGATCATCACCTATTAAAATAAAAGTATTTAAAAACATTAAAATTAAATGTGCTATTTATGCAGTGTAGAACTTTTGCTATATATTATGTAAGCACTGTTCTGAGAATATAATGAAATTATGATCTGCTTGTGGAGATGGGCTGGGGATTGGAAAAATAAATACCTTATTTTTTTAAGTATACAAGGAGTTGCAAATAGATGGATAATATCAACAGACTTGGTTGCAAATAGATGGATAATATCAACAGACTCAATCTAACTTTGAGGTATGATATATTTTGGATATTGCTTTTTAAGAAGCAGAGTTTGCATAAGCAGAGAAAAGTGAAATAGACGTAAATTGTTTAGCTCACTGATGAAAATAACTTTTAAAAAATTTAATGTTTATTTATTTTTGAGAGAAAGAGAGACAGAGTGTGAGTGGGGTAGAGACAGAGAGAGAGGGAGACACAGAATCTGAAGCAGGCTTCAAGCTCTGAGCTGTCATCACAGGTGCCCCATCCACATGCCCCACCAATGAATATACTTTTAATTCTCACAACCTATTTGAGCCACCCAAGTGCCCCACCAATGAATATACTTTCAATTCTCACAACTTATTTGAAGTGAATGACACATTATACTAAATATAAGAAAAGCTTCTCTTAGATGACTATGTTATTAACCAGGTTTATCCAGAGAAACAGATATGTATATATATATATATATATATATATATATATATTATATTGTATGTGTATATATACATACACACACATACATACATATACTCAGAGAGAGAGATGATAAGAATTTGGCTTATATGATTATAGAGGCTAAGGAATCCCCAGATTTGCAGTCAGCAAGCTAGACTTAGGAAAGCTAGTGGTGCATTTCCAGTCCAAATCTGAAGGCCTCAGAATCAGCAGAGCTGATGGCATAGTTCCAATCAAAGCTGGCACGTTTGAGACTAAAGTAGTCACCTCATATTTCTATGTGAGCCCAAAGGCAGGAAAAAAATTATGCCCTTGCTTGAAGGCAGTTAAACAGGAGGAATTATCTCTTACTTGTGTGAATTATCGGACAATGGTCGGGTTTTTTGTTTTATTGAGGCCTTCAAATGATTGAATGAGGACATTCACATTAGGAAAAAGAATCTCCTTTAGTCAGTCTACTGATTCAAATGTTAATCTATTTGGCCAAATGTTTAGGTAAACTGTGGCCTAGTCAAAATGGCATATAAAATTAATCATTACAATTCTCAAACACTATCCTAATTAATTTCTACATATAACTTGGCACTTCTACAAAGGACTTCAAGTTGGAGGGTTTATTCCCATTTTTGAACATGGCAATTGAAGCTTAGGAAGCTTATGTGAATTGTCCCAGCTTCCTTAGGTGATGTGTTACCGAACTAGAATTCAAACCCAAAATCATCAAGTTTATATATGAATTTATGTTCTTTTAATAAATATTAGGTTGATGTTTCATTTACTCTCTTTTATTAAAAAAAATGCTTGGACTTTGAGTGTCAGAAAAGGTGGTAAAGACTTAATTTTCCCTGTAGCACTCCTCTAAATACAAGTAAATACCTGGAAATAATTCAACAATCATAAAAGGATTCTGGCATCTAGAAAGAAGAAAGTGAACTGGCTAAGGATCTTAGAGTTTGAGAAAATACTGCAGTGAGTTCCCAGGGATTTCTTTTTAGCTCTAATATATCCTGGTCTGAGAGCCAGAGAAGCATGCAATCTGAACTACCAATTGCCATGGAAAGAAAGGAGAAAGAAAGAAAGAAAGAAAGAAAGAAAGAAAGAAAGAAAGAGAAAAAAAGGAAGAAAAAAAGAAAGAAAGAAAGCAAAAGAAAAGGCTATTCTTTCCAACTTAAGGCCCTGGAAAAGGATGTGTTTCTTGCCATATCAAGAACAAGAAAAATCACAATATCAATTGATGTCTATACAGACATGATTCAATTGCTGGAATTTTCTGACGTGGGTAAATCAACCATCATAAACATGCTTTTATAAACAATGATGAAATCTCTTGAAACGAGTGTAAAAAGAAATAGAATATTTCATCAAAGAAAGAGAGGCTGTAAGAAATATCAAACTGGGAATTCTAGCACTGGATGGACTCAATAGTACAAAGGAGATGAGAAAGCATAGAATCAACGAACTTAAGTATAGACCAGTAGAATTTACAGAATCTTAGCAGACAGAAGATAACCTGAAAGGGAAAAAACAAAACAAAGCAAACAAACAAAAAAACAAAACAAAACAAAAAAAAACCAGAGCCTTGGGGATCTGTGGGACAATAACAAAGTATCTAGCATTTGTATCATCTGAGTCACAGAAGGATAGAAGAAAAAGTGGGACTGAAAAATCATTCAAAAAGATAATGGTTGAAAAATTCTCAAATTTGACAGAAGGAATAAACCTACAGACTGAAGAGGCTGAATGAACCTCAATTAGGTAAAATCGAAAGAAATTCATGGCAAGGCACATCATAAGTACATTTTTAAAAATTAAAGAAAAAGAATGTCAGGAGTAACTAGAAACAATACACTACCTATAGGGGAATCCCAACTCATCTGAAACCATGCAAGAAGTGGCAAAATATTTTTCCAAGTGCTGAAAACAAAACAAAAACAAATAAACAAAAAAACATGTAGTATTCCATTGTGTATATAAACCATATACTACATGGCAATGAGAAAGAATGGAATATGGCCTTTTGTAGCAACATGTATGGAACTGGAGATTGTCATGCTAAGCAAAATCAGTCATACAGAGAAAGACAGATACCATATGTTTTCACTCTTATGTGGATTCTGAGAAACTTAACAGAAGACCATGGGGGAGGGGAAGGAAGAAAAATGGTTGGAGAGGGAAGGAGCCAAAACATAAGAGACTCTTAAAAACTGAGAACAAACTGAGGGTTGATGGGGGGTGGGAGGGAAGGAGGGCAGGTGATGGGTATTGAGGAGGGCACCTGTTGGGATGAGCACTGGGTGTTGTATGGAAAGCAATTTGACAATTGATTTCATTCATATTAAAAACAAAACAAAACAAACTCTCCACAAACACTATTGACTGTGAGTCTGTGAGCTCTATATCATTAAAACCTATCTATTAAGAATTCTCAAACAAAGTAAAATTAGGGGAATCTAACAGAATATTTACCCTAAAAAAATGGCTGAAAGTCCCTCTATAAACAGAAAATGAAGCAGAAAGATAGGAACTTCAGTAAGGAAAGAACATTCTATGAAAAGGTAAAATAGGATTAAATATAATTGTTAATTTCTTCCTTTAAGTTCCTTAAATGATATTTGATATTTAAATTAAAAAAAAATGTAACAGGGGTGCCTGGGTGGCTCAGTAGTTAAGTGTCTGACTTCGGCTCCAGTCAAAATCTCACTGTGAGTCCTAGCCCTACATTAAGCTGTCTGCTTGTCAGCACAAAGCCTGCTTTGGATCCTCTGCCCCCGCCCCTCTGCCCCTACCCCACTTGAGCTCTCTCTCTCTCAAAATACATAAATAAACTTAAAAAAAAAGTAACAGGATTTGCTGCTGGTTTTCAATGTATTTAGAGAAAACACTTAAGATAATCATATATAAAAGGTAAGAAAAGTAAAGGTGCCTCAATGGAAATAAGATTTTAATATTCCATCACTGTGGTAAAAGATTACACAAGTAGGAAGAAACAAGGCAGAAAGGAATACTGTAAACTGCATCAATCATGAAGCAAATGATATGAATAAATATACTCAAAAATATGTAAGTAAATAAAATTGGAATTAGTAAGTAAAAGAAAGTAAAAATAATTTTTAAATAAAGTAAAAAGTATTTTAGTAACTCACAATAAGGCAAAGGAATCAGAGGAGTACAGAACAGAAGAAACAAACAGAAAACACATAATAAAATGTAAATTTAAGCCATATCATATTAGTGATTATTTTAAATATAATCTAAATTCACCAATTAAAACACAAAGATTAGCAGAGTTGATTTTTTAAAAACTGACACAACCATATGTTGTCCACAAGCAACTTATTTCAAACATGGTATAGGTTAAAAATAAAAGTATGAAAATAGATACATTATGCAAACATTAATCTGAAAAAGCAAGAGTGATATATATATGATATATATTGGATGATGTATGCTACATAACAAAATTACTAGGAGCATAAAATGAATATTACTTAATGTTAAAAGTATCAATCCATCATAAGTACATAGTGATTCTAAATATGGTTGCAAAAAACAAAAAAGACTCAAAATACATAAAGTGAACATTAGTAAAACTAAAAAAAAAAAAATAGAATAACCCACAATTATAGCTGAGAATTGCAACATTTCATTCCCAGAAAATATATAAAATATAAATATATAGAAGAATTGAGAATGATCAAATAACACAACCTAATTGACATTTTAGAACAATTCAACCAACAGCAGAATATATATTCTTTTCAGCTGTCCATGGGACATTCATAAAGATAGAAAATATTTGTGTCATAAAACAAACCTTCTCAGATTTAAAGAATTTAAATAATACAGTGTGTCTGTCTGATGATAATGGAGTTGAACTAGAAATCAATACAGAAAGACAACAGGAAAAACTTCAAATACTTGAAAATTAATTAATATACTTTTTAATTTTTTTAAATTTTTTTTAACGTTTATTTATTTTTGAGACAGAGAGAGACAGAGCATGAACAGGGGAGGGGCAGAGAGAGAGAGGGAGACACAGAATCTGAAACAGGCTCCAGGCTCTGAGCTGTCAGCACAGAGCCTGACGCGGGGCTCGAACTCACGGACCGCGAGATCATGACCCGAGCCGAAGTCGGACGCTTAACCGACCGAGCCACCCAGGCGCCCCAATATACTTTTAAATAATTCATGTATCAAGGAAGAAGTCTCAAAGGAAATAAAAATACAGAAAAGCCATGTTGAGAGGGAAATTTATGCCAATGGATACTTATATTAGAAAAAAAATCTCAAAACAATATTCTAAGTTCTTTGGTCAAGAATTCAGAAAAGATAAGAGAAGATAAATCATAAAGCAAACAGAAAGAAGGAAATAATAAACATGAGATAAATTAAAAAAAAAAACTGAAAGCAAGAAAACAGAAAAGTATCAATAAAACAAAAGGCTGATTCCTGAGTGAATGAATGAATGAATAAAACAATAAAAATAAAATAATATAATATAAAATAAGTGATGTACTTCCAGTAAATTTGACAAGATTAAAAGAGATGGCACAATTCACTAATATCAGTAACAAAATAGGAGATATTGTAACAGATACAGTAGCAATTAAGAGATTAATAAGAGAATGCTATGAACAACTTCACATTTATGAATTTAACAACATAAAAATGAGCCAATTTCTCAAAAACCAAAAACTACTAAGCAAAGCACAACCAACGTGAAATAGACAACTGAACCAGTGCTACAACTATTAAAGAAATTGAATTTGTAATTAAAAATTTCCCCTAAAATAAATCTTCATGTCAAGATTGTATCGCCATGAAATTTTACAAAACATTTACAGAATAAACACACATTTTACACAGTCTTTTCCAAAAGTAGAAAATGAGGAAACCTTTCTCATTATATGGGATCAGTATTACCTTGACACCAAGTCAGACAAAGAAAGTAAAAAACACAAAACAAAATAAGACCAAGGTCCCTCATAAAAATGTTAAGATTCTCAATAAAACATTAGCAAATTGAATAGAACAATATAAAAAGAATTATATATATGGCCAAGTGAAATTGATTCCAGATATGCAAGGTTGGTTCAATATTCTTTTTTTTTAAGTTTATTTATTTATTTTGAGAGAGACAGAGACAGCCAGAGCAAGGGAGGAGCAGAGAGAGAGAGAGAGAGGGAGGGGAAAAAAAAAACAAAAAAACAAAACAAAAAAAAACCCAAGCAGGATCTGCACTGCCATTGCAGAGCCAGACACAGAGTTTGAACTCACAAAACTGTGAGATCATGACCTGAGCCAAAACCAAGAGTCAGACACTCAACCAACAGCCACCCAGGCATGCCAGTTGGTCCAATATTCTAAAACCAATCAATACAACCCATTATATCAACAAGCTAAGAAAAAAACCTGTTTGAGCATATCAATTAACCCAGAAGAAGAATTTGACAACATCCAAAATATACTCATTGTAATAACTCTCAACATTGTGGGACTAGAGAGAAATTAATATTAACTTGATAAAGAACATTCATAACAAAATAAATTATTATTTAACATCATACTTACTGGTGAAAAACTGAAAGCTTTCCTCCTAAGTTGAAGAATAAGGCAAGGATGTCTGCTTTCACTATTATTCAGCATGGTACTGTAAGTCCTAGCACATGTAATAAAGCAATAAAAACGTGAAAAGGGGAGGGGCACCTGGGTGTCACAGTCGGTTAAGCGTCCGACTTCAGCCAGGTCACAATCTCGCGGTCCGTGAGTTCGAGCCCGCGTCAGGCTCTGGGCTGATGGCTCGGAGCCTGGAGCCTGTTTCCGATTCTGTGTCTCCCTCTCTCTCTGCCCCTCCCCCGTTCATGCTCTGTCTCTCTCTGTCCCAAAAATAAATAAAAAACGTTGAAAAAAAAAAAACGTGAAAAGGGGAGTAAAAATTGAAAAAGAATAAGCAGAAGTGCCCCATTCACAGATGACATGATTGTGCATGTAGAAAAATCTCCAACAGTCTACTCCTCAAATTCCTAGAATTAACAAGTGAGTTCATCAAAGTCACAGGATGTAAGATTAATTACACTCCTATATACTTAAAATGAATATGTGGAAACCAAAATTAAAAACACAAGGCCATTTACAGTGGCTAAAAAATGAAACACTTACTTATAACTAACAAAATGTGTTAGGATTTGTATGCTGAAAATTTTGTCATGTGATGAAAGACACCGAGGAAGAAATCAAAGAAAACATAAATAAAAGGGACATGCCATGATTATTGTGCATACAACTCCAGACACATACACAAAGGCACACATACAAATGAGAGCATGTAAAGTGATGAAATCAGAATAAGCTCTGTAGATTGTACCAACACCAAGTTCGTGGTGTTTATTCTATTCTGTAGCTATCTAAGATGCTAACATTGAGGAGAGGTAAAAGTTTCACAGGACCTTCCTGTACAGTTTTTTGCAACTACCTATGAATTATAACTATCTCAAAATAAATAATATACTACAACCAACTGTAATATATGATATGCCACTTACTTTAGATTATGAAATTAAGCAATTTGTTTAATTTTTCCCTTTCTGAATTTCTTTACTTCACATAAATGAAAACTCAATTTAAGGATGTTTTCCTCAAGCAATGAAGTGGTAATTTGTTAGTGAAAGAAAAAATCTTGATTTAATGCATTAAAGGATTTGGAATAGCCTAGAATAGCATAAATGTCTCAAATGCAAACTAAGGCTAATATATTAATTCCATGAAAAAGTTACAGTTACATAACCTGATCTTACACTTTCCAGTTCTCTCAGTTACCAGATTATGGTAACCCATTTTTATTCATTTGACTGAAACTGAAATGATGATGGCTCTTGGGACCTCTGTCAGATGGCATGCTGTTCTGAATATCATAGTCCTGGCAAGTTCAAGGCACATGTATAAATTCTCATCTGAATTATTTGGTGGTGAGGAGTAGAATTAATTGAAGTACATATCTTCCTTAATAACTTACCTGTATCTGCAACTCTATGAATTATCTTGAATGCTTGATTCTGAAACAAAAAATTGAAAATTAACAATTTTCAATGATATTTAACAGATTAAGAGAAACAATGTGGGGAAATTACAATGTCCATTGTGGATTTTTAGGTTTTTTTTTTTTTTTTTTTTTTTTTTTTTTTTTTTTTTTTTATCTGTGATGTTGCAAAGAACTTAACAAAATCAAGTAACTTGCTGAAAGTCAATAAAGACTGGTGCCATCATAATACAAACTGAAGAGGCTAAGGCAGAGAGAGGCAGTTTATCAGGCACATAGTTTTGCCCAGAATTTAGTTTTTCCTATTTGTTTTCTACTAGTCTCAACTGACTTGATCATATTACCTCTCAGTACTTACTGTTTGGAGAAAAAAAAATTGATAGTAGTCATTTGGATTAAAGTTTGGGGTATAAAACATCCCACTGCACATCCCCCGTAGTCTCTCTTTTTCATTTCTCATTTTTTTACAACTCCTTTGTCAACAACATAGAAAACCACACTTACAGGTCCTTGTCATACTACTATAAAATTCCACCAAAGGAGCTACCTAATATTTTATAACAACACCATATAAATATATGTTCTCAAGTTTTTGTCTGTTTCTTTTCTTGGTGTAGTACTTTTTTGTGTCTTTTACCATCCCTGTTTTCCTTGGCTTTAGCAAATATAAATATTTCAGGAAAAAGGGTTTATTTAATATGGAAATGAAAAAAAAATGTATATGATTCCTGTGAGAATGGATATTAGCAATTTCAAACATTGCCTTGGAACTATCTACTCTTCCAAATTTAACCATGTCCCTACAACAAGACATTGTCTAAATGCATTTTAGCCCTATGGTATTAACTGCCAGATGAAGATAATGATTAAAAATGACAAATTTCTGGGGAGATATAGGTTAAATTTTAGGTGAATCATGAAAAACCCAATTTACCCAAGATGAAGAGAACACAATGACTCTAATTTTAACTGTCTTCAAAAGATTCTGGACTTCTGAAGAAAATAGCAGAGTAAGATGATGCTAGGCTCACCTTACCCCATGGATATAACTAGATAACACTCACATCAGTGTAAATAACCCAGAGAATTACCTGAAGGTTGGCAAAATAAACTCCACAACTAAATGTAGAGAAGAGGCCACACTGAAGAGAGTTGGAAGGGTGGAGACATGGTCAGGAACTAAATGGACTCCTCAGACTGTCCATGGGAGAGAGGCACACTGCAGGCATCGAGAGGGGAGACCCTCATACCAAGAAACCTGCACAGGGAAGACAAATTTTCATAATATATGGCTTTGAAAATCAAAGGAGCTGAATTTTGTGAGTTCTTACAACTAGCAGGACTTAAAATGTGGAATTAAAAAAGAAAATCAGTTGGCTTTTCTCTGAGATAGCTAGGAGGGCAAGAGGAAACTGAGTCCCTGCCATTAAAAAGATAGCAGAATAAACAGCCCACAGAGATAGAAGCATATCTCTGCAGCATAGAAGCAGCAGTTTGAAATGTGCCTGGGGCATATGAGAGGGAGAGTTATTTACTAATCTCAAAGCATGTTCTGAGGGACAGAAACCCCAGGGACATTCCTTCAGGGATAAAGGAACTTAAAGGGGCCATTGTCCATCCCAGCTCCCCAGTGTAAACCTAGGATCACCTGTGGAACTCTCTAAGTAACTTGTTAACACTGCTGCTCTGGTCCCCTCCCCCACCAATGCTGTGCTTCCACCAATCTACCCCTTTGGATAGCCTGCCTCAGTCCCAGCACTATAGGGCCCCACCCCCAGAAGACAGGGACATATAAAGCTTGCTAGCACCATTGCCCCGTCACAATGCCCTCCCCAACTGTACTTTGGGGAGCTGCCCTAATAGGCTTTTGGCCAGGGCCCATACAGGGCAATGCCACAAGCCTGGCAGTGTGCAAGCAGTCCCTATAGTGCCCAGCACCTCTCCAAAATGACTTTCTCCAGAGACAGGGAAAGAAAATCACACCCAGAAGTCAGACAGAGACGTAGCAGTGGACTGGATGCAGACAGTTGGTCTGACCACAGGTATCACCCAACAAGGAAAACTCTAGGGACACAAAGGAAAATCACCCTGCAGGTTTGTGCTACTGTATCTCTGCTCTGACTCAACCTAAGCTCCAGGCATCTCAAGACTAGCCCACTAAGCCACAAGGACCAAACACTGTCCACAACAGGAAAAGAGAACCTCTACAGACAACCGGACTAAAAGGCTCACCACAAGAGAAGGGTGGATACATCAGCCATAGGAGACAACCCTGAAGTATCAAGTTCTGTTGAACAAAGGACACTGCACACTAGGGCTATAGGACCTCTTCTTCACAAGACCATTACTTTCAAGTGCAGGAGACATGGATGTCTTTCCTAGTAAAGAGAAACAGACACAGAGAGTTAGAGAAAATGAGGAGACAGAGGAATATGTCCTAAATGAAATAAAGGACAAAATTACAAGGAACGTAATAAGCAAAAAGGAGATAAGTCATAGAGATGACAGAAAATTTAAGATTTAAGTAATATTCATAAAGCTACACACTTAACTTAAAAAAAGAGTGGAAATCATCAATGAGACCCTTAGCAATGAGATAAAAAAGGAGAAATCAGAATGAAGAACACAATCAATGAAATTAAAAATACCTAGATGGGGACACCTTGGTGGCTCAGTTGTTGAACATCCCACTTTTGATTTCGGCTCAGGTAGTGATGTCATGACTCATGAGATTGACCTCCATGTCCAGCTCTGTGCTGACAGTGCAGAGTCTGCTGGGGGTTCTCTGTCTCCCTCTCTCCCTTCCCTTCCTCTGCTCATGTGCTCTCTCACTCTTTCTCAATATAAATTAACATACATACATAACAAGCCTAGATGGAGTAAATAGTAGATTAGTCAAAGCAGAAGAATGAATCAGTAACCTGGAGAAAAAAAATGCAAAATGAGGCGCACCTGGTTGGCTCAGTCAGTTGAGCAACCAGACCTTGATTTCACCTCAGGTCATGATCTGAGTTTCATGAGTTCCAGCCCCACATCAGACTGCACTGAGAGCATGGGGCCTGCTTGAGATTCTCCCTCTCTCTTTGCCCCTCACCCCAATTGTACTCTCTCTGTATCAAAATAAATAAATAAACTTAAAACAAAATTTAAATGTAAAATAAGAATAGACTGAGGGAACTCAGCAACACCATCAAATGTAATAACACTCACAATATAGGATCTCAGAAGAAGAAGAAAAAGAAAAGGGAGCAGAAAATGTATTTGAAGAAATAATAGCTGAACACTTCCCTAACCTGAGAAAGAAAGAAGAAATCCAGATTCAGAAGACACAGAGATCCCCCAACAAAATCAACCCATGGAAGTCCACACCAAAACACATAGTAATTAAAATGGAAAAAAAAAATAATGGTAAAGAGAGAATTTTAAAAGCAACAAGAGAAAATAAAACAGTTACACCCAATGGAAATTCATAAGGCTATTAGCATATTTTTCAGGAGAAACTTTGCAGGCCAGAAGGGAGTGGCATGATATATTCAAACTGCTTAAAGGGAAAAATCTGCAACCTAGATTATTCTATCTAGCAAGGCTATCATTCAGAATAGAAGGAGAAATTAAGAGTTTCCCAGAAAAACTAAAACTAATGGAGTTGTGATCAATAAACAGCCCTACAAGAAATGTTATAGGGGACCCTTTGAGTGGAAAAGAAAGACCATAAGCAAGAGTAAGGAAAATAGGAAGCACAAAAGTAGTAAAAATAAGTATATCTGTAAAAATCAATCAAGGCATCCAAAATAAAAATATGTAAAGTATTACACCATATACCAAAAATGTGTGGAGCAGAGGAGTAAAGAATGGTTTCAAACTCAAGTGACTATCAACTTTATATAAACTGCTATATGCAGAAGATGATATATACAAACCAAATGGTAACCAAAAATTAAATACCAGTAATAGATATGCAAAAAAGTGAAAGGAATCTAAATATATCACTAAAGAAAGTCAACTAATGTAAGTGAAGAGAGCAAGGAAATAAAGGAATAGAGAAGAATTACAAAACAACCATAAAAACAAGTAATAAAATGGCAATAAATACATACCTATCAATAGTTACTCTGTATTTAAATGGACTATATGCTCCATTCAAAAGATATAGGGTGATGGAATATTTAAAAGAAAAAAAGACCCATGTGTATGCTGCCTAAAAGAGACTCATTTCAGACCTAAAGACACATACACAGTGAAAGTGAAGGGATACAGAAACATCTATCATGCAAATGGATGTGAAAAGAAACCTGGGTAGCAACACTTATATGAGACAAAATAGACTTTAAAACAAAGACTGTAACAGCAGTCAAAGAAGGATACTATATAATCATTCAGAGGACAATCCAACAAGGTATATATAAAAATTATAAATATTTATGCACCCATTACCAGGACACCCAAATACTTAATGCAGTTAAGTATCCTACTTATATCAATGGACAGATCATCCAAACAGAAAATCAACAAAGAAAGTGTGGCTTTGAATGAGACACTGGACCAGATGTATTTAACAAATGTATTCAGAACATTCCATTCTAAAACAGCAGAATACACATTCTTTTCAAGTTCACATATAACATTCTCCAGAAGAGACCACATATTAGCCCACAAAACAAGTCGCAACACATTAAAAAAAAAAAAAAAATCAAAGTAATTCCATGCTTCTTTCTGACCATAATGCTATGAAACTAGAAATCGATCTCAAGAATATATCTGGGAAGAGCATAAATACATGGAGGTTAAATAATGTGCTACTAAACAATAAATGGATCAACCAAGAAATCAATGAGGAATAAAAAAAAAATACATGGAGACAAATGAAAATGAAACCAAACTGTCCAAAATCTTTGATATGTGGTGAAAGTGATTCTAAGAGGGAATTTTATAGGAATATAGGCCTACCTCAAAAAGCAATACACAACCTAACCTTACACCTTAAGGAACCAGAAAAAAGAAAAAGAACAACAACAAAACCCAAAACTAGTAGAATAAAGGAACTAATAAAGATTAAAACAGAAATTGTGGCACCTGGGTGACTCAGTCAATCATCTGACTTTGACTCAGGTCATAATCTTGCAGTTTGTGAGTTTGAGCCCTGCGTTGGGCTCTCTGCTGTCAGTGCAGAACCTGCTTTGGATCCTCTGTCTCCCTCTCTCTTTCTGCCTCTCTCCATCTCCCATGCACGTTCTTTCTCTCTCTCTCTCTTTCTCTCTCAAAAATAAACATTTAACAAAAAAGATTAGAGCAGAAATAAAGCAAATGGAAACTAAAAATGCCAATAGAACAGATCACTGAAACAAGGAGCTGGTACTTTGAAAAGATTAACAAAATTGAAAACCTTTGGCTAGACTCATCAAAAAGAGAGAGAGAGAGAATTGAAATAAAATTCAAAAGGAAAGGGGAGAAATAACAATTCACACCACAGCAATACAGAGGATTTTTAGAGAATATTATGAAAAGTTATATGCCAAAAAATTGGAGAGCCTAGAAGATATGGATAAATTTCTAGAAACATGTAACCTGCCAAAATAGAATCAGGAAGAAATAGGAAATTTGAACAGACCAATTACCAACAATAAAATTAAATATGTAATCAAAAAAACTTTGAACAAACAAAATTCCAAGAGGAGATGGCCTCACAGGTGAATTCTATTAAATAATCAAAGAAGTATTAATATCTATTTTTCTCAAACTATAACCAAAAAAATAGAAGAGGAAGGAAAACTTCCAAATTTATTTTGCAAGGCACGATTTATTCTGGTACCCAAACCAGATAAACACAGTACGAAAATAATATAACTATCGGCCAATATCTCTGATGAACATAGATGCAAAAATCCTCAACAAAATATTATCAAGAGTACCTGGGAGGCTCAGTCGTTAAGCATCTGACATTGTTGGCTCAGGTCACTATCTCAAGGTTCATGAGTTCAAGGTCCACATTGGGTGAGCTGAAGCCCTGCTTCTGGTAAAACAGGAGCCCTGCTTTGGTTAAAAACATGAGCCCTGATTCAGATCAGTCCCATTTCTCTCTCTCTCTCTCTCTCTCTCTCTCTCTCTCTCTCGCTCTTACTCTCTGTCTCTCTTTCTTCTGTTCTTCCTCTGTCTCTCCTGGGATTCTCTCTTTCTCTGCCCCTCACTCACTTGCTCTCTCTCTCTCTCTCTCTCTCAAAAAATATCAAAAGGTATCCAACAATACATTTAAGAAAACCATTCACCACAATCAAGTGGAATTTATTCTTGGGATGCCA